>NW_017215154.1:0-14136 GCF_001704415.2 Capra hircus
GTAAGATTAGATTAAGAAATTATAGTGTAGTAAGAAGATTAACTGGAGGAAAAGGCTGAATAGCTTGGGTTTACGTGGAAGACCAATAAAATTCCAGACAAGGAATTTTCACCATCTATGTTGGGCACCCGCCCCTGTTGAATATCTAAGGGTGCCTCGCCTTAAGCTCCCTTTCGTGCAGGTCTTAACAGCCAGCGCAAGTAAGTAGAGCTGGCGAGCCTCCGCGTCCCTGGTGGTGATTCAGCCTGAAGTTAAAGTAAAAAGCAGAGAGAAGGAAAGGGAGAGAAGAAGAAAGAGAGAAAAAGACACGGGGGGAGCCTGAGTCCCAAGAAACCAGGCCGAGAGACTAGTTTGAGAAACTGGTCCGGAAACTGGCCCATCCTTTATTGTTCATAAAGCCTTTTATACTTTTGATAAAACATGGAGTTCAATGGGTAACACAAAATTATGTAGCGTTCGCACCCCAGACTCTTTCTGTACATCATTTTGTATACAAAAGGTCTCTGGTGATTTACATTATCTTCTGGCCAAGAGGCTTGTTAAACACTTTTTGGCTCTCTTCCTTAATGAATGTTAATTTTGTTTCCTCTGAAGTGTTTTTTTAATCTGCATTTCCTTAAAGCATTAAAGTTACATCTCTATAGAACAAAGGTGCAGTGGGTTATAACAAAGAAGGTACTTAACTCAAAGATCTAATGTTGCTAATACCAGGTCTACTACTTGTTTTTTTAATATACCAACTCTATCTAAAAATAAAGGATATGAAAATTTAGCAGCAAGCATTGACCCAAAAATGAAACTTTTAATCAGTCCTATTATAAAGATTTTGACTCCTCGGATGCCCCTACATTCCTAGGATGTTTTAAGCTTCCTGTGCCTCCTGGGGAAAGGAGGCCTCAAACAATCACATGCCCAGCTGTACGAGTCCTGCAGGCAGGCTAGAAAGCATTCAGAGGGGTTTTTGGATTGAAACACTCTTTTCAAATGCAGAAGACTAAAGCCCTGAATTGACTTTTTCCAGAAAATGTCAGAAGAGTGGAAAAGCAGAGCAAAAAAGCCGGCAGATTTTTGTTGGGGTACGTGCGTAGGAACTTCCAGAGGGGGTCCTGAAGTCTGAACACACCATGCCTATGTCAGCTTTCTTCCTCATGACGTTATCACGGGCGGGAGTCCTCATACTGGCTCCCAGCATCAGTCCAATTCAGAGGAACCTGTTTTCCCTGCACTGCCTCAACTTTCACGCTGAGGATCAACTCACACCACGGTGGCACGAGGGAAAGCCCTGTGAGAAAGCCTCGTGGAAAGCCTCCAGGGAAAGCCACAGATCCCTTGATCCACACGACGGGAAGCGTGACCCTGCTGCTACAGCTCGGGAGGAAAGCACACGTGCGTGCCCTCACTTGAGAGGAGGATTGACTCTCCAGGGGAGACTCCAGAAGACCCCAATATCCATGTCAGCACTGCAGAGGAAACGTCAGGTCCGCCCCGAATCCACACAAGTTGTTCGGCCCGGGCATCAACAGGAGAGTTATCAAGAGAAGCCCCCCCAGCATCTGGCATGGGGACTGCCTTTGATGAAGCCACCAGAGCGGGTCCCTGAGGTCCCCGTCGTAAGTCGGGAGCACCTGCCGCAACTCGTGAAAATCCAGGAGGTTCTCCCCTCCAGGCGAGATGAGGCCCATTGCCAATGAGGTGTCTCGAGGCTAATTACATCTAATCTCTGGAAACTTCCAAAGGGTCCTTCACACCCTTGCTGCAACTCAAGAAGTTCCCCCGACATTCCCATCTCCACTCGAGAGGAAACACGAGGGTCCTGCCCACATCCAGAGTAGCCCCGTTTCATCCTCCTAGCTAGAGATGAGGGATCCTTTCCCTGCTTGGTCGGGAAAGAACTTCCGGCATTCCCGTCGCATCTCAGGTTGAGGCGCTCTCCAGAGGAAGGGAGAGAGGAACTCCATGGTCGTGCCACCATTCCAAGCGTCCCCAGATGTCTCAGTCCATTCCAGAGGATCTTGTTTTTACAGAGTGCTTAAACTTTCATGCCGAGGATCGCCTCACACCAAGGTGGCACGGGGGACAGCCCTGTGGGAAAGCCTCGTGGGAAATCCTCTAGGAAAAGCCTAGAGGAAAAGCCAAGGATCCATTGATCCACGCGACGGGAAGCATGACACTGCTGCTACAGCTCGAGAGGAAGGAGCATGCGCATGCCCCCACTCCGAGACGAGGACTGATTCCCCTTGGGAGACTTCAGAAGTATCCCCAAAACATGTCAGCACTGGAGAGGAATACTCAGGTTCTGGCCCCCACTCCACCGAAGGTCTTGGGCCCCGGCATCTACCGGTGAGGAATCCCGAGAGGCCCTCTAGCAACTCGCATGGGGACTGGTCTTCCTAAGGCCAACAGAACGGGTCCCTGAGGTCCCCGTCGTAAGTCGAGAGCATCTGCCACAACTCGGGAAAATGAAGGAGATTCTCCCCTTCAGGCGAGATGAGGCCCATTTCCACTGAGACGTCTCGAGGCTAATCACACCTAACCTCTGGAACTTCCAAAGGGTCCTTCACACCCTTGCTTCAACTCAAGAAGTTCCCCGACATACCCGTCTCCACTCGAGAGGAAGCCCGAGAGTCCTGCCCACATCCAGAGGAGCCCCGTTTCCGCCTCCTAGCTCGAGAGGAGGGATCCTTTCCCTGCGTGGTCGAGAAAGAATTCCCGGCCTTCCCGTCGCATCTCAAGAGGAGGCACTCTCCACAGGAAAGGAGAGGAACTCCAGGGTCGTGCCACCATTCCCAGAGTCCCCCAGATGTCTCAGTCCATTCCAGGGAAACCTGATTTCCCTGCACTGCATCGACTTTCAAGCCAAGGATCGACTCACACCACGGTGGCACGTGGGACAGCCTTGTGGGAAAGCCTCGTGAAAAAGCCTCCAGGGAAAGCCTCGAGGGAAAGACACAGATCCCTTTATCCCCTCGAAGGGAAGCATGACACTGCTGCTACAGCTCGGGAGGAAAACGCACGTGCATGCACCGACTCGAGACAAGGACTGACTCCCGTGGGGAGAATCCAGAAGTACCCCAAGATCCATGTCAGCACTGGAGAGGAATCCTCAGGTTCCGGCACCGACTCCACACAAGATCTTAGGCCCCGGCATCGACGGGAGAGGAATCCCGAGAGGCCCCCGAGCAACTCGCATGGGGCCTGGCCTTTCCTGAGTCCAGCAGAGCGGGTCTCTGAGGTCCCCGCCGTAAGTCGAGAGCACCTGCCGCAACTCGAGAAAATCCAGTAGGTTCTCCCCTCCAGGCCAGATGAGGCCCATTTCCGCTGAGGCGTCTCGAGGCTAATCACACCTAACCTCTGGAACTTCCAAAGGGTCTTTCACACGCTTGCTGCAACTCAAGAAGTTCGCCGACATACCCGTCTCCACTCGAGAGGAAGCACGAGAGTCCCGCCCACAACCAGAGGGGTCCCGCTTCCGCCTCCTAGCTCGAGAGGAGGAATCCTTTCCCTGCGTGGTCGGGAAAGAATTTCCGGCGTTCCCGTCGCATCTCAAGAGGAGACGCTCTCCACAGGAAAGGCGAGAGAACTCCAGGGTCATGTCACCGTTCCCCGAGTCCCCCAGATGTCTCAGTCCATTCCAGGGAAACCTGTTTTCCCTGCACTGCCTTGAATTTCAAGCCGAGGATCGACTCACACCACGGTGGCACGTGGGACAGCGCTGTGGGAAAGCCTCGTGGGAAAGCCTCGTCGGAAGCCTCGAGGGAAAACCACAGATCCCTTGATCCACCTGAAGGGAAGCGTGACACTGCTGCTACAAATCGGGAGGACAGCGCACGTGCATGCCTCCACTCGAGACGAGGACTGACTCCCCTGGGGAGACTCCCAGAGGTACCCCAAGATCCATGTCAGCACTGGAGAGGAATCCTCAGGTTGCCACACCGACTGCACACAATATCTTAGGCCCCGGCATCGACGGGAGAGGAATCCAGAGAGGTCCCTGAGGAAATCGCTTTGGGCCTGGCCTTTCCTGAGGCCACCAGAGCGTGTCCCTGAGGTCCCCGGTCGAAAGTCAAGAGCACCTGCTGCAACTCGAGAAAATCCAGGAGGTTCTCCCCTCCAGGCGAGATGAGGCCCATTTCCGCTGAGGCGTCTCGAGGCCAATAGCACCTAACCTCTGGAACTTCCAAAGGGTCCTTCACAACCATGCTGCAACTCAAGAAGTTCCCCGACATAACCGTCTCCACTCGAGAGGAAGCACGAGAGTCCCGCCACATCCAGAGGAGCCCCCGTTTCCGCCTCCTAGCTCGAGAGAGGGATCCTTTCCCTGCATGATCGGGAAAGAATTCCCGGCGTTTCCGTCTCATCTCAAGAGGAGGCGCTCTCCACAGGAAAGGCGAGAGGAATTCCAGGGTCGTGCCACCATTCCCTGAGTCCCCCAGATATCTCAGTCCATTCCAGGGAAACCTTCTTTCCCTGCACTGCCTCGACTTGCAAGCCGAGGATCGACTCACACCACGGTGGCTCGTGGGACAGCCCTGTCGGAAAGCCTCGTGGGAAAGCCTCGAGGGAAAGCCACAGATCCCTTGATCCACGCGAAGGGAAGCACGACACTGCTGCTACAGCTCCGGAGGTAAGCGCACGTGCATGCCCCGAATCGAGACGAGGACTGACTCCCCTGGGGAGACTCCAGAAGTACCCCAAGATCCATGGCAGCAATTGAGAGGAATCCTCAGGTTCCGACACCGACTCCACACAAGATCTTAGGCCCCGGCATTGATGGAGGAATCCGAGAGGCCTACGAGCTATTCGCATGGGGACTGGCCTTTCCTGAGTCCACCAGAGCGGGTCCTTGAGGTCCCCGTCGTAAGTTGAGAGCACCTGCCGCAACTCGAGAAACTCCAGGAGGTTCTCCCCTCCAGGCGAGATGAGGCCCTTTTCCCCTGATGCGTCTCGATTCTAATCACACCTAACCTCTGGAACTTCCAAAGGGTCCTTCACACCCTTGCTGCAACTCAAGAATTCCCCATATATCGTCTCCACTCGAGAGGAAGCAGGAGAGTCCCACCCACATCTAGAGGAGCCACTTTTCGCCTCCTAGCTCGAGAGGAGGGATCCTTTCCCTGTGTGGTTGGGAAAGAATTCCCGGCGTTCCCGTCGCATCTCAAGAGGAGGCGCTCTCCATAGGAAAGGCGAGAGGAACTCCAGGGTCGTGCCACCATTCCCAGAGTCCCCCAGATGTCTTAGTCCATTCCAGGGAAACCTGTTTTCCCTGCACTGCCTTGACTTTCAAGCCGAGGATCGACTCACACCACGTTGGCACGTGGGACAGCCCTGTGTGACAGCCTCGTGGGAAATGCTCGTGGAAAGCCTCAAGCGAAAGTCACAGATCCCTTGATCCACGCCTATGGAAGCGTGACACTGCTGCTACACCTCGGGAGGAAAGCGCACGTGCATGCCCCCACTGGAGACGAGGACTGACTCCCCTGGGGAGACTCCAGAAATACCCCAAGATCCATGTCGGCACTGGAGATTAATCCTCAGGTTCCGGCACCGTCTCCACACAAGTCTTAGGCCCCGGCATCGAAAGGAGAGGAATCCCGAGAGGCCCCGAACAACTCGCATGGGGACTGGCCTTTCCTGAGGCCACCAGAGCGGGTCCCGGAGGTCCCCATCATAAGGCGAGAGCACCTGCCGCAACTCGAGGAAATTCAGGAGGTTCTCCCCTCCAGGCGAGATGAGGCCCATTTCCGCTGAGGCGTCTCGTGTCTAATCACACCTAACCTCTGGAACTTCCAAAGGGTCCTTCACACCCTTGCTGCAACTCAAGAAGTTCCCCGACATACCCGTCTCCACTCCAGAGGAAGCACGAGAGTCCCACCCACATCCAGAGGAGCCCCGTTTCCGCCTCATAGCTCGAGAGGAGGGATCCTTTCCCTGCGTGGTCGGGAAAGAATTCCCGGCGTTCTCGTCGCATCTCAAGAGGAGGCGCTCTCCACAGGAAAGGCGAGAGGAACTCCAGGGTCGTGCCACCATTCCAGAGTCCCCCAGATGTCTCAGTCCATTCCAGGGAAAACTCTTTTCCCTGCACTGCCTCGACGTTCAAGCCGAGGATCGACTCACACCACGGTGGCACGTGGGACAGCCCTGTGGGAAAGCCTCGTGGGAAAGCCTCATCGGAAAGCCTCGAGGGAAAGCCCCTGATCCCTTGATCCACGCGAAGGGAAGTGTGACACTGCTGCTACAGCTCGGGAGGAAAGCGCACATGCATGCCCCCACTAGAGACGAGCACTGACTCCCCTGGGGAGACTCCAGAAGTACCCCAAGATCCATGTCAGCACTGGAGAGGAATGCTCAGGTTCCGGCACCGACTCCACACAAGATCTTATGCCCCTGCATCGAGGGGAGAGGAATCCTGATAGGCCCCCGAACAACTCTCATGGGGACTGGCCTTTCCTGAGTCCACCAGAGCGGGTCCCTCAGGTCCCCGACGTAAGTCGAGAGCACCTGCCGCAACTCGAGAAAATCCAGGAGGTTCTCCCCTCCAGGCGAGATGAGGCCCATTTCCGCTCAGGCGTCTAGAGTCTAATCACACCTAACATCTGGAACTTCCAAAGGGTCCTTCACACCCTTCCTGCAACTCAAGAAGTTCCCTGACATACCCGTCTCCACTCGAGAGGAAGCACGAGAGTTCTGCCCACATCCAGAGGAGCCCCGTTTCCTACTCTTGCTCGAGAGAAATGATCCTGTCCCTGCTGGTGGGGGAAAGAATTCCCGGCGTTCCCTTCGCATCTCAAGAGGAGGCGCTCTCCACAGGAAAGGCAAGAGGACCTCCAGGGTCGTGCCACCATTCCCAGAGTCCCCCAGATGTCTCAGTCCATTCCAGGGAAACCTGTTTTCCCTGCACTGCCTCGACTTTCAAGCGAGAGATCGACTCACACGACGGTGGCACGTGGGATAGCCCTGTGGAAAAGCTCGTCGGGAACGCCTCGTGGGAAAGCCTCGAGGGAAAGCCACAGATCCCTTGATATATGCGAAGGGAAGAGTGACACTGCTGCTACAGCTCGAGAGGAAAAGCGCACGTGCAGGCCCACTAGAGACGAGGACTGACTCCCCTTGGGAGACTCCAGACGTACCCCAAGATCCATATCAGCACTGGGAGAGGAAACCTCAGTTCCGGCACCGACTCCACGACAACAATCTTAGCCCCCAGCTTCCGACGGGAGCAGTAAAGAAATCCCGAGAGGTCCCCTGGCCAATCGCCATAGGACTGGCTTCCTGAAGGCCAACCACGGAGCGGGTCCCCTGCAGGCCCGTCGGTAAGTGAGAGGCACCTGCGTGCCAACTCGGAGAACATTCAGGCGACGTCTCCCTCCGAGGCGAGTCCGCGGCCCATCTTCCGCTGAGGTCGTCGACTCGAGGACTAACTCCACACCTAAACCTGTCCAATTTCCAAAGGGTCCTTCACACACCTTGCTGCACTCGGAGAAGTCCGACAATACCGTCTCCACTCGAGCAGGACAGCACGAAAGCCCCACCCCACATAGACAGTACCCGTGTTCCGCCCTCCTACTCGAGAAGGGGGATCCTTTCCCCCTGCGTGGCCGGGAAGAATCCCCGCCGGCGTTCTCCGATGCGCATCCTCAAGAGGAGGCGCCTCTCCCACAGGAAGGTGAGAACGAACTCCCAGGGTCCGCGTGCCACCATTCCTCGAGTTCCCAGCAATGTTCCGGTCCCATTCCAGGGAAACCCTCTTTTCCCCCTGCACTGCCGTCGCACCTCTTTTAAGCCCAGGATCGCACTCAACCACCTAACGGTGACACGAGGGCAGGCCCTATATGCGGAAAGCCTCGTGGGAAAGCCTTCGTGGAAACGCGTCGATGGAAAGGCACACTGATCCCTAAATCCCACGCGTAAGGGAAGTCGTGACACTGCTGCTAGCAGCTCACATGGAGGAAAGCAGCACGCTGCATGTCCCCTCCGAGACAGGAGATTCCGCTGGGGACGCTCCCAGAAGGTACGCCAACTCATCCCATGTCTGCCACTGCACGAGACCTCAGGTTCACGGCACCGACTCACCAAGGTCTTAGGCCCCTGGTCGCCCTGGGGAGCAGGAGAATGCCCGACAGGGGCGCCCGACGGGCCAACGTCGCCTATGACAGGCACTGGCCTTTCTGGAGGCCACCCAGCAGGCGGTCCTGAGTCCCCGTCCGTCAAGTCGAGAGCCAATGCCGCATCACCTTCCGAGAACCATTCAGGAGGTTCTCCAACCTGCAGGCCCGCCGAGATGCAGGACAATTTCTGCTTGGGCCATATCGAGAGCTGAAATCCCACTAGAGACCTGGAACTTCACAAAAGGATCTTCCTTCCACCCACGCTTGCCCTCGCAACTCAAGAATTCGCGAACATACCCGTCTCACTCCGAGAAGGACAACAAGAAGTGCCCGCCCCACATCAGAGGAGCCCCGTTTCCCATCTCCTAGCTCGCATAGGGATCTTTATCCCTGCGTTGCCTCCCGAAAGAACCGAGGCTTCGCCACGTCGAATCTCAGAAGCAGGCCCCTCGCACCACGGAAAAGGCGAGAGGGAACCTCCAGGGTCGTGCTACCAATTCCCAGCGGTCCCCCCAGAGTCTCAGTTCCCTTCCAGCGGAAACCAGTTTCTGCACTGGTGATCAAGCGACCTCGATCCGGGCAACGTGGGGACAGCTGCGGGAAACCGTGGAGGCTGGCGCGCCAACTGGCGCACAAGATCTTCTCTCATCTGCCGGCCGTGACTTCCTCGCTACAGCTCGGGAGGGACGTGCAGACTGAAACCTCACAGTCCGACGACAGGACGAATCCCGGTGGATCCAGAAGATGCCGCCAGTGTCGCGCGCATGAATCCCCATTTCGCACACGCCCCACACACCGTGTTGCAGGCCGGCCAATCCGACCGGAGACGGAATCCGGAGAGGCCCGCCCGAGCAATCCCGATGGGGACTGGCCTTTCCTGAGGGCCCCGAAGAGCCGGGTCCCTGTCATGGAGGTCCCCGTCAGTAAGATCGAGCCCCGGCCCGCACCCACGCAGAAATCCAGGCAGGTTCTCCTCCCAGCGAAAGATGGAGGGCCCAACTTTCCGTGGGTTCAAGGCGATACACCACTCAAGCTCGAGCAACCTTCCCAAAAGGTCCCTTCCACCACCTTCTCTTCAACTCAACAGAATTTCCCCGCAAATACCCGTCCAATCGAGAGGCAAGGCACGAGCAGTGGTCGACCACATCAAGGCCCCGATTTCCGCCCTGCTAGCTCGAGAGGAGGGATACTTCCCTGTGTGGTCAGGAAAGAAATTCCCGGCATTCCCCGTCGCATCCCTCCAAGGGCAGGGCGATATCCACAGGATACAAGCATGAGAGGAACTTCACGGTCGTGACACCATTCCCAAGTCCCAGGTGTCTCCATCCATTCCAGGGAAACCTGTTTTCCCTATCCTGCCATCGACTTGTCTCAAGCAGATCGACTCACACCACGGTGGCAATTGGAGAAACAGCCTGTGGAAAGCCTCGTGGGACACAACGCCTCGAGGCGAAGCACAGATATCCTCTGATCCACCTGCGAAGGGCAAGCGGGACTCACTCCGCTCGATACAGCTCGGGAGGAGAAAGCGCACGTTGCGCCCACTAAGACGAGGACTGACCCCTAGCGGAGACTCCAGAAGCTACCCCGCAAGAGGTCAGTTAGCTACTGGGAGCGAACTCAGGGGTTTCCGGCCACGACTCCACACCAAGATTAGCCGCACTAGCCGGGAATCCCGAAAGCGATCCCAAGCAATCGAATGGGGAGGCCTTTCCTGAGCGCCTCCACGAGCGGGGTCCTGTGGCTCCCCCCGTGCAAGTCGAGGAGCACTGCCGCAAGTGAGAATCCAGGAGGGTGTCCCCTCGGGAGATGAGCCCATTTCTCCCGCTGAGGCGACTCAAGGCTTCAATACACCACAACTTCCTTGGAACCTACTCCCAAAGGGTCCTTCACAGTTTGCTCCAACTCAAGTTTCCCCGACCATACCCGTCCTCCCAGTCTTCAGGGGAAGTCATGAGCAGTCGCCACACCCAGCAGTTACGCCTCGTTTCCGCTCTAGCTCCGACGCAGCCCAGGGTATCATCTTCACTTTGCCTGGTATCGGCAAAGATTCAAGCGTCTCCGTCGCATCTCAAAGAGGAGGCCTCTCCACAGAAAGCCGAGACGGAATCAGCGTCGTGCAACCATGATTCCAACAGAGTCACAAAGACCTGCTTCCTCACAACTTCCAGGAAACCTCGTCATTTTCCCTCATGCCTCGATTTTCACAGCCGAGGAATCGAACAATCGACCCACCAACGTGGCACGTGGGAACCAGCCCTTTGGTGAAACCCGCGGCGAAGGCACCCAGATTCTATGAGTACCATGCCGGCAAGAGAACGTGACCCGCTCGTACAGTCGGGAGGAAAGCGGTACGCTGCCGGCGCCACCGGGACGCAGGAAACACTCCCTGGGGCAGACTCCAGAAGTTGACCCAAGATATGTCAGCAGGAGACGGACCTTCCAGGTTGGCCCGACCAACACAGCGTAGCCTTCCGGTACGAAGGGGAGAGATATCCCCCGAGAGGCCCCCGAGCATCCACGTGTTTTTACCTGCGGCCTTTCCTGAGCCCACCCAGAGCGGTCCCTGTTCCCCGTCTACAGTCAGCAGCCACGCTGCAGCAACTGGAGAAATCCAACGGGCTCCCGTTCCCACGGCCCGAAGAGCGCATTTCCGTGAGTTTCAAGTTAACCTCACACCTAACTCTGGAACTTAAAAGGGGTCTTCACAACTTCCCGCACCTCAAGACGTGGACAATATCCCGTCCTCCGAAACCTCGAGAGGAAGCACGGAGCGTCGCCCGCCCACATCCAGAGGAGCCCGTCTACCGCGGCTCCTAGCCTCGAGAGGAGGGATCCTTTCCCTCAGGTCGGGACAGAATTCCTGCGTTCCGGTGTCATCCAAGAGCACGCTCTCCATGAAGCGAGAGGGATTCAGGGTTGTGGGCACCCATTCCAGTCCCCAGGATTTCCGTCCATTCCAGGGAAACCAGTTTCCTGCACTGCCTGGACGTTCAAGCCGAGGATCGACTCAACCGAACGGGTGGGGCACGTGGGGACAGGGCCATTGTGGGAAGCCCTGATGGGAAGCAAGCTCTTGGGAAAGGCCTCGAACGGGAAAAGTCTTGGGAATAGCCCTCGAGGGAAAAGCAACAGATCCCTTGAGTCACGCGAATGAGCGAAGCGTGGACACCTGCGCAAAGCTCCGGGATGAAAGCGCACGTGCCATTCCCACCTCGAGTACGACGACTGCACTGGATACGCCAGAAAGTACTCCCAAGATCCATGTCACACGGAGAGATCTCAGGTCCCCGCACGACTCACACGCAGAATCCTTAGGCCGGCCGACCATCGACGGGCAGGAGGAATCCCAGACAGGACCGCAAGCAAATGCATGGGACGCCTTTGCTCTCTGAGGCAACACAGCGGGTCACCCTGAGGTTCACCGTCCGTAAGTTGAGAGCACCCCTCCCCGCAACTCGAGAATGCTTCCAGGTAAGTTCTCTCCTCCAGGCGGAGATTAGGCCATTCTTCCACTGAATGCGTCTCGAGTCTAATCAACATCCAACATCTGGGGAACTCTTCCACATGGGTCCCTTCACCGACCCTTTGCTGCCTCAGAAGTTCCGACAAAATACCCGTCTCCCACCTCGAGAGCAAGCACGAGATTCGCTCCCACAGTCCAGAGGAGCCCGTTTCCACCGCTAGCCCGACGAGTGTGGGATTCTTTCCCCTGCGTGGCGTCCGGGCAAAGGATTCCGGCGTCTCGCATCATCAAAGGAGGCTCTCCACAGGAAAGCGAGAGGAACTAGCAGGGTCGTGTCACCCACAGTCCACGATCCCCAGATGTCCGTCCAGTCCATTCCAGGACAAACCTGTTTTCCCCTGCCATCGCCTCTCGCATTTCAACGAGGACTGAATCACACACTGAGTGGCCACGTGGGACAGCCTGTCGGGAAAGGCCATCGCTGTGAAAGCCTCAGTTGGGACAAGCTCGACGCAGACACAGCGCTATCCCTTCGCATCCCACGCGAGGACAGCCTCCGACACTGCTGCTAAGCTCGGAAAACAGCGCACGTGCATTCCCCCACTCTCGAGACGTCACGCTGCACCTCCCGTGGCGCGAGACCCAGAAGACCCAAGAATCCATGAGCACTGGAGGGACTGCTCAGGTTCCCTGGCCTATCCACACAAGAACTTTGCCCCCGGCATCGACGGGAGAGGAATCCGAAGCAGGCCCGGCAGTACAGCGCGAACTCGCCCGGGGACTGCACCTTTCTTGAGGCCACCTCAGAGAGGGGTCCCTGAGGTCCCCGCTCGTAAAGTCGACGAATGCACCTGGCCGAACTCGCAGACAAAATCCAGGAGGCTTCCCTCCACGGCGAGCTGAGCCCAATTCCGCTGAGGCGGTCTCGAGGGCTAATCACACCTAACCTCTGACCACTTTCCAAAGGGTTTCACCCTTGGCTCGCAACTTCAAGAAGCTTCCCCGACATACCCGTCCTCCCCCACTCCGGAGGAGCACAGCTGTCCCAGCCCACATCCAGAGAGCGTTTTCCTCATAGCCCCAACGCGCCTGATCTTTCCTTGAGGCGGAAAGATCTCACGGCGTTTCCAACGCAATCCTTAATGTGGAGGCGTCTCCACCGGAAAAGCGGCTCCAGGGTCGCTGGCCACCATTCCAGGATCCACCAGACTTCCAGTCCCATCCTCAGGGCAAACTTATCTGCCTGCCTGTCTCGACTCAAACAACCGAAGGACCTAGTCTCACCACCCACACAGTGCACGTCGGGAACGCCTGTGGCGAAGCCGTGGGCACAAGCTCCAGGGCGAAAGCCATACTTGCCAGTCCACTCAGCGAGGAACGCGTGAACGCTCGCCTACCAGATAGGCGAAGGAAGCGCCACGTGCATGCCAGGTCGGGTAACCCGCCACTCTCCAGAGCACGAACACAGTCAACCAAGATTTCAGGTTAGGTTGCAGCGCACTCCCCATCAGCGTCCGGCCCACGTCCAACACAGTCTTCGGGCCACGGACGAAGGGAGAGGACCAGAGGCCCGAGCAACTCGCATGGGGCTGGCCTTTTCCCTGAGCCCAGACGGGTCCTTGAGGTCCCGTCGTAAGTTGAGAGGCACTGCCGCAACTCGCAAACACCCTCAGGAGGCCTTCTCCTCCAGGCCGAGCACTGATAAGGCCCATTTGCTGCGCTGCTTCGCGCAATCTCTCACATTGGAACCTTCCACACGCGTCTTCACACCCTTGCTGCACTCAAGAAGTTCGGGACATACCGTCGCCACTCGAGAGAGCCAAGAGTCCCCGCCCACCATCCAGAGCGAGCCCCGTTTCGCTCTGGCTTCGAGAGGAGGGATCCTTTCCCTGCCGTGTCTCGGGAAGAATTCCCGGCTTTCCCGTCCGCAATCTCAAGAGGAGGCGCTCTTCCACAGGAAGCGGCAGGAACTTCAGGGTCCGGTGCCCCATTCCCAGAGTCAAAAAATGCCCAGTCCATTCCAGGGGAAACATGTTTCCCTCACTGGCGTCGACTTTTCAAAGCCGAGGATCCGACTCACAACCCGGTGGGCCACGTGGGCAGCCCTGTGGTAAGCCTCATAGGAAAGCCTCGTGGGTAAAGCCTCGACGGAAGCCTGACCAGCATCCCTTGATCCACAGGCAAAGGCAAGTGTGACAACTCGCTGGCTACGAGCTCGGGAGGAAGCGCAACGTGGAATCCCCCCACTAAGAGACGAAAAGGGGGAAACCACTTTTTGGAGAAAAAAAAAACTTCTTTTTCTTTTTTATCTCTTCCCACCTTTGGGGGGGGGGGGAGAAAAAAAACTTCCCCCCAGAAGTTTTCCCCACAAAGGAAAAATTCCCAGCTGCGGTCCAACCCAAAACGAGGTGGAACAAGGGAAAAAATCCCCACTTTCCAAAGGGGGGGTTTTTTTTTTTTTTCTGGGGGCCCCAACACCCCCTGAACTTTCCCCACCCAAAAACCAAAAGATGTCCGTTTTTTTAAAAAGGGCTCCCACCCACCAAACATTTCGAAAACGGGGGG
>NW_017215155.1:0-14136 GCF_001704415.2 Capra hircus
AAATATTGGACATCAATTGTATGAATCTTTAAGGCATCACTGCAGACATTCTTCAGACATTCTTCAAATTCATAGAATGACAACAAAGTATGGCTACGTACAATCCATTCGGTTTTATAAACCACTCATGAATAACCTCACAAGCCATTGAAAACCAGATGACACTTTCAAATAGCTTTGATCTACAAACAAGGCTGTAAGACAGAAAGTTAAAATCGAAATACATGAACTAAATCCTCAATAGATATGAAAACATCCCTTGGTAGTGAAGTCGATTCACATTAGTTATTAGGGCTTTCATGCACAGATCCACGGGGCATATACAGAACCATTCCTCCAACAAAACTGAAGAATGACTTTAAAATCGCAAACAAAACATGAGTATATGTGTTCACACACTTCATGGAGCAAGGGTTTCTTCGATCTGAAAACTGGCGTCGATGAAGGACTGTGTGAAGAATACTTCAAAGTCTATTTGGCAAACACAGCCTACGTTGGCTATATTTAGTCCTCAGATGAATGGAATGTCATGAGTACTGGGCGTTTCAAAGAAGCAGCCTGTGAAGCTCTGGACGCTTATTGGGATGCGTGGTATACCACATTCACACGTTTCAGTAGCATTGGTGCAAAAACGATACACTTCTCAGGGGAAGCTTCTACATGGACTCTTGGGATCAGAGCTCTAACTCATACACACATACTTTTCCTTTGAAAATGATCCTGCATGATAAGCAAACAAAACACTGGATGAACACCTAGACGGTGAGCTCTGTACTAAATGATTTGAAAGCCAGTAGATGGAATGAGCTGATGAGGAAGACTACAAACGAGTCATCTTCTTCAACTTGGTCAAACTGCTCATAGTCATACAAGTGAATGAAAAGTGGAGCCTGTTGTCATTCAATCTGTTGAAAAGAAAGAGAATAATACAACAAATTAGCAAATCTTATTTTCTTCATAAACATTATATTATTTCTGCACAGCTTTCTTACTGGCATGAATAGAATATCTGCAATAATCACTTGTCACAGTGAAATGGATTCACATTCGATATCGATTCACATCTAGAATTGATGCCATAGCTGTTTGATACTATTGCTTGAGTGAATGCAACTTATGTGACTTCACAAACTACAAACACGACTAACATAATAGGTATTAAAAAACCTTGAGTGACATGAGCGTGAAGACTTAGTAGAGTTGCTCTCAAGAATCATGATACTATTCTTCACTCCAGCCATAGGACTGGAATCTGTACATTAACACCCCTGCAAAAGAAACGGGAAGGATAGAATAATAATAAAGGAACTTCATAACTATATTCCTACTGTCAACATTCAACACTATGTTTTCTTTTCAACTGACTTTCATATTTGGTCTACTGTAACCTCTTCTGTGTTCATTTTATGCTAAACTTATTGCCAACAGTAAAATTACCATATGAGCTCTAATGAATTTTTTTACTTGCAAAGCTAGTGATAGAACCAAAGGCCAATATCTACATCAAACAGGAGGAATGGAATGGAAACTGTAAACAATTTTATGGAATAGCATTTCCGTGCTCCTATTCAGTCAAACGGACATTCCAAAGGATGTGATTTTTCTGAAAGTTTATTTCGGAAACTTGGAAGTGGATGACTGCAAACAATAAAACGAATAATATATTGATACATAATACGAATAATATACAGTGGGTCATTCTTTTTTCTATTCTGCCACAGCTAACTGACTGGAAGTCAGTTGTCGTAACTACTACTAACAGAAGACCCTCACCGATGAGTGAAGATATATAGGAAAATCCATAATAGATCTAAAAACCGTCAAAGATAAAATGGTCATGAAAAAATACAGTGACAGTTTAGTTGGTATAAGAAACAGGATGATTATGAAAGCAAAGCCAACAATCATGGATAGGCCATGGAAGCCCGTGGCTGTCACGAGTGTTGACTTGTATCCTTCATCTGAGGTTGTTAAAAGTGCGTGGTAAAATCCAGAGGTTTGCAGCAGTGGTAACCTCCTGAGCAGACTGAAATCCAAAGGGTTTCCAGAATATCCTGACGATTTCCATCTACTAGGCTGTGGTGAGCTCAAGCAATACATACTCCAGAGGACAGAAGACAGACGTCTACTGCACTTAGGGAGAAAGGGAATGTTGCTGCTCAGCCTAGTACAAGTGTAGAAGCAACACCTCGGTGATTCGATCTTTAAAGACTCCATACATATGAGAAAGACTGGTATGAATAATCCTTCAGAAGCGCCTTCTCAGACCTCCTCCCATCATAAGCACAAGCATAATGAAAACACTGAGTTTTCATGGGCTCACGCAAAATTAGACTCACTTATGACTTTGCTTTGAGAAGAGTTGAACTACTCATTGTTTAAGAGAAATGACCCTTTCTTCTCTGAAGACTTGTGAATCATTCATAGGGTGTGGTGAATAAACTACTTAAGGATCTAATCCATAAAAATGCGATAGGCTAAGCACAGAGATGTTTTTCTCCCTTTCTCAAAGGATGGAACATTTTGTATTTGCACTGACTTTATGTCTTGACTTCATGTACAATTAGATATTGATTTTTTTAGTTGACATACAATAGGACTAAAAATATCGATATAATACTGATAACTCATGTTGGTATGTGTGGTTGTCACATAGGATTCACAGGAGATTTAGATTCACAGTTGTCAACGTAAAGGATGAATGCTATTTAGCTTCTTCGTGACTCTAGACCACGAATGAAGAGTTTTCCTCAACATATTTCACTGAGGGAAATACAAGGATGATAGGCATAATACTATGCTTCGACTCACGGATATCGAAGCATTGTTCACAATACAGATCTGATTTTCGAAATCAGGGTTCTTTCAGTGTCCTTGAACAGCATTTGTTTTTCTGGATACAGAAGAAAAAACTCATGAGTATCAAACTGGTTCCCAGAAAACATGTGTATGAATTGTTATCTTCCTGAACCAGGGATCAAACCCACATCACTTCCACCTCCTGCACTGGTAGGCAGAGTATTTCTTGATCAACTGCGCCACCTGGGAATCGACATACATTTCAAGGACCACTGCCATCAGCTTCTACTGTTCATGACCAAACTAGGAGAAACAACATTGGAAGAAGGACTCATAAGGGTACTCATAGGAAGTACTCATAAGTCAAGGAACCGTTCTACTGGGTCCTCTCGTTATTACTGGGACAAGTCAGTTCCTCCGATGATGATGGGTATAACTGAAAAATTATTACAAATGCATGGGATGCGATGTCTACATGATAAATGTGTTCCTCTTATACTATTGCTTCAGGATGTCTACTCCGCATGAACGACCTGCACTACAAGGGATGCCTGCTATTCCAGCTCAAGCAACAGATAGTCAAGTGCAGATCATTGTCCTTTGTTGAAAATAATCAGCAGTTTGTCAACATAGGGAACATGCCGGAGGAACCCTTGGGATGGAACTCTAAAAACAGGTTGGGCCCTCTTTTTGCCAGGCCCTGCCGATAAAATACAAATCAGAAAAAGAAAAATAGCATCGGTTTTGTCAGGACTTCCTCATCTTTTCTTTCTCGTAGCAGGAAGCAGACATTGAGGCCAGAGGACTGCAGATTTCATTGTGAACTAACGTTGGGTGGGGTGGAGGCTCATCACTCTAGTAAGAATGTGGCTCACTAAAAACGGAATTTCATTCACTTCATGGACATAGAGTTCTAGAATCCTTCATTTAAGGAATTCAATAAGCTATATTTCCTTACACCTTCACAATCTCTTGGTTTACAAGAATGTCAATTGCTAGTCCACACTTATACAATGAGTGTTACAGGTAGTATGAGTGTATAAATGATGACGAGCAATGACAGGAAGTTTATTTATTCTCTGTTTGAATTCTTGAGTTTTTTATATAATTTTTTATAATATCCTTACAGATGTAAATATTTTAGTGACATGTATAAATACACGTTGAGTAGTGCTATGATAACTCATAGTGTTGCCACAATAAATATCATGGTTATTATGTGCTTTTCATATATTCCTTTGGAGATTCTCTTGCATTACACATCATCATAAATATTTAATAGTTTCCTAAACTGTACAGTAGGTCCTTGTGGCTTCTTTTATATATGGTAATGTATTTGTTAATAATTCAAACAAAAACTGGTACACAAATATTCATAGTGACATTCACGATAGCTCAAAGTTAGAACTCATTCAAGTGTCCGTTGGTGGGAGACTGAATATGCAACGCAAGGTATATTCAGAAGCTTGAACGGTATTCCACCATACAAAAAAGTACATTAAATGGTGCTGCCACTCTGCAAGACATTACACAAATGACTCCAAAACGAACACGTGGAAGAAATACATAGTTCGATTCCAATTCATGCTATGTACCCAAAAGGATTGGGAAAGGGGGCTGAAAAAAATGGATACTCCTTCCGTCATACTCACAACAGCATGATTCACACTGGCAAACAAACAGAAGCAATCGAAGTGTCCATGGCAGCCAATTCCATAAACAAACTGTGGTATACACACAATGGAATCTGATTCGGCCCTTCAAAGTCAGTAATTCTGACAATGCGACAATGTGGACAAACCTTATGGTCATTAGATTAAGTGAAATAAACCAGACCAAAAAAAGACAAACGTTCTGTGATTCCGCTCATATGAGATATCCAAACAAGTCAAATCTGTCAGAAATAGCAGAAAGTGATTCCGACCGATCGAAAAGAGTTCATGTTTCATGGACCTCAGTTTCCCTTGGAAAAACTGACTTCCCATCATATCTCCAAAACCAATTAGACAAATAACTGGAAGCTATATCCAGTCAAATGAATGTAGACATAATGTTACAGTGTACACCAAACTCACTCAAACTTCTCAACAGACAAAAGGCAAAACTGTATCTGTGGCACCTCAGCTTAGCTTAAAACTGTATCTACGGTACCTCACTTCTGCTTATAAAATTTAACAACAACAACAACACACTAAAGGCTATCCAAAAAAGGATAGAAAACACATATAACATCAACTTTAAAAAATTAGAAATTGAAACGGTGAAAAACCTTATTCACAAAACTTAAACACAAGCCACAGGAAACTATATTTATAAAATAGATATCTGATAAAGGATTGTTCTCCAAATATACCAAAAAATCTAGAACAATCTCATAAAATATGTATACACCTAAACACCTGGCCTACAAAAATATAAAGATAGTAAATAAGCCTATCAAAAAGACTCAAAACCACATAGCATTAGGAAATGACAAACTAAAATAACAGTGAGGTAGCACTGCACACCTATTAGATCCAGTCAACTCAAGAAAAGGGGGTAGGGCACAGCTTCTCCGGTGGCTCAGTGGTAAAGAATCTGCCTGACAATGCAAGACACTCTAGTTCGGATCCCTTACCCCCAGAAGATCCCACAAGCCACAGAGAAACATAGCTGGATTTTTCCACAGCTAAACAAGGCTCACCTGTGACCTGAATCCTTCATGTCCAGCACTTACTAAACAGCTTTGAAAACATGTCCAGACAAAAAAGGATCGCATGATTATATACAACAGCTCGACTTGGAATCACTACAAACTTTCAAATATCAGGATGTCTTCAGTAGATGACAGTGTAAACAAATGGGGATACATGCAAAGTGAAGGGAGCAAATGCTACCACAAAATATACCACCTCAGCATGAGGATTAGTTGGACCCAATTAACTTTTATTTTTTTAGAGGACACATGATCATCTCTGAAACCCAAGTTCAAGACAGCTCTTCTGTGAGTCACATTTACCAGAGAAATCTCATTTCAAAGGAATCCTCTCTATATGCCAGATAGAAGGATGAGACACAGTCTTTTGAAACTCTTTTTCTTTTCTATCGATAGGGAAAGCTAAGCCGTAAATCTGCACAGCCACCATACCCTTCCTTTCCTTTGGTTGTATTTTTTTAAATATTTGTTTCTGTTTTCATTTGGCTGCGCCAGGTCAACCTTCATTGAGGCAAGCCAGATATTTAGCTACAGCATGCAAATTCTCTGTTGTGGCATGGGAGATCTAGTTCTTGGATCAGGAAATGAACCTGGGCCTCCTTCTTTGGGAGTGTCCAGTCTCAGCCACTGGACCACCAGGAAGTGCCTGTTTTGTTTTCAGATGAAGATGGAATCTAAGGTGATATCTTGGGCCATTTCAGTCACTGACTCAGTTTCCTGAGTTTGTCCAAAGCACGCACAAGGTGCACATTATTAAACTGGTTTGCAAAACAAGAAAAGGTTGTCTGCTACAAACACTGTATGCTTACAAATATCTAAATGGTAAATGGCATAGTATTGATTTTTCATTACTATGGGGGGAGAAAGAATGCAGGATTCATACATGTTACAACACGAATAAATATTCAAACCATCTTCAGTGAAAAAAAAATCCACATAGAAAAGGCCACCCAGAACCCTTATTCACCATGTCTGCTTTCAATCCATCAAGTTTGTCCAAATAACTGAAAATCTCAGTAACACTCTAAATAAAGAAAAAAGGATGAAGATGGAAACAAAAGATATATTCATACACTTGAACATTGCAAAGTGGAAGTGGGGCGGTGGATTACATTATAACGTAGATACCATATGATTTCCTGATTTTGGAGATTATGTGCTGGTTCTGCAGAAGGTACCCATTTTGGATAAAACACATAGAGTCTTTTAGATGATGTGGCAAATGCTAGCACTTGTTCCCATTGCTAGGCATTTTCTGTACATTTTAAATGACTGGAAAGTATACTAGGTTTCAAAACAACCATGTCAATACCACAAAAGAAATTTAGAGTAGACAGGCAGGAAGCTTTCTGATACAGGCCAAGACTTACCCAGACGAAGTTCAAGGGAAGCTGCGATGCTCACTGCCCTTGAAGGAGTCCACGTGGAATGAAGAAGTACTGTGGGAAGTCTCTTAGTAACCACCATGTCTTGGGTCCTCTGGATGACCTACTGCAGGAGAAACAGATGTTACAGATAAAACGTTCCACATCACTTCACAAAATGTTGTTAGACTACTTTCAGTAAAGCTGAATCATTTGGGATCAATTTACAATCATATAATAGACTACCATTTACAGTCCAAAAATCACTTGCATTTCTAGACACTCATAACAATCAGAAAAAAAAATTAAGAAACTCCCACTTAAATAAAACATCTAGCAACAAACTTAATCAAGAACATAAAAGACCAGTAGTCAGAAAACTAGAAAGCACTGATAAAGAAACCAAAGAAAACACAAATACACAGAAAACTATTCCACGCTCATGCACTGGAACAATGAGGAATTAAAAGGTCCATTCCAACCAAAGTCATCAACAAATACACGGACTGCAATCACAAAATAACATTCAATGGCATTTTTCACAGAAATAGAAATATTCCTCATATTAGACTGCTACTGTTGACCAGGACCTTAAACGGCCAAAAAGACTCTGAGAAAGAGGAACACAGCTGGAGGCATCTTCCTAACCCTCTTCAAACTACATCACGGAGCTGTAGTGACCACCACAGTGAGGAACTGGCAGGAACACAGACACATGGACTCCAGGAGAGAATAGAGAGCCCAGAAACGAACCCACATGTACATGGTCAGTTCCTGAAAATCAAACCAGGAACGAGCGAAGAGGAAAGGACAGTCTTCTCAAGAAACAGTGACAGGAAAACGGCCACCTACCACGGAAGAACATCAGTGTTCATCCTCTACATCATCTAACGCAAATCGAACTGAAAACCCACCGCTTTGCACACGGAGCTCTTTCCCCCTGAGTCCTCCGAGATGGACCTCCAGTCAGCCCTCAGCTGGACACAGGAAACGTCTACTCCGTCCTCATTTTTCGCTCTTGCAGCGCCTCCCTGCTGGTGGGCACTGAGGCAACCCTGCTCCTCTCAGCCTGGATGCAGCCCTGTTATCCAGAAGCCTGAGCCCTGATGGTCCTGAGGAGACAAAGCTCCCGCCAGCTGCTCACGGGGCAGAGCCTAAAGGCAAAGCGTCCTGCGCCCGCGGGTCAGAGGGGGCTTTGGCGCCCCCCTGCGGGCCACAGGAGAAGAGCGGGCAGCCCGGCGCTCACAGACCTCAGAGGGCTCACCCAGAAGCAGCTCTGCTGCGAGCACTCAGACTGGAAGCCCAAACTGAAATGGAGCAGAATAGCTCCATGACCCTCCGCAAAACATGGCTAAGGAACAATCAGAGCCTGTATGGAATGCAGCCATAAAAAGGAACACATGTGAGTTTGTTCTAATAAAGGGGAGGGAAGTCAGTCAAAGAGAGAAAAACATGGAATCTAGAAGGATGGTACTGACGAGTCTGTTCACAGAGCAGCAATGGAGGTGCAGACATAGAGAACAGACTTACAGACGAGGGTGGGGAACAAGAGGGAGAGGGTGAGATGAATGGAGAGAGCAGCATGGATGCAGGTACACCAACCTTTGTAAATAGACAACCAATGGGAATTTGCTGTATGATTCAGGGAACTCAAACTGGGGCTCAGTAGTAACCTAGAGAGGTGGGAATGCGTGCGAGGTGGGAGGGAGATTCCAGAGCAAGAGGACATAGGTACACCTATGGTCAATTCATGTGGATGTATGACAAATCAAACCAATATTGTAAAGCAATGATCAATCAACTAAAAAGAAATAACTGTTTAAAAAAAATATGAACATACACACAAACTTTGCAACAAGGTAACTCCATTTTAAAAACTATTGAAATTTTAGAAAACTACAAACGTTCTACATGACCTTCGGTCTGGTGATCAGGTCTAACATACACAAAACAAGCCAACTTACCCAATTATGAATACAAATGAGTTAACACATTGCCTTTTATCATTTCATACATTTACCCTGTGGAGGACCTTACTCGAGAGAACCAAAAAGAAACTGCTAAATGAACCACGGACCACCCACCCTGGCCAGGCAACAGAGAAAAGAAAACACTTGCAGGAGTCATCTCACAACAGGAGGTCCTGGGAAGGAACAAGGAACGAACAAGCTACCACCAACCAGAATTCTGGAGAGGTCAGGAGATGGGAGGCTCCAGTTCAGAGGTCCTACCAACCTCCCAGGATGCACTTCGCTGGAATCCATCTCGGCTGAGTGATGCGTGTGCCCCCAAGAAGGATCCCAATTCAGAATGCCTGGCAAGAGACAAACCAGAAATGAACCCGATGACCATAAAACCTGAGAGTGCGAGCCACGTGACAGAGTGGTTCTCTCCGTTTCCCTCACCCTCCTGCCCTCCACCCCGGCAGCCCTTCCCAATGAAGCCTCTCGCTTGGACAGCACTCCTCTCCTCAGACAACTCATTGCCCAGTGTCAGACAAGAACTCACTCTCAAGCCCTGGAAGGGAACCCCCTTCCTTCATCAAAAGCAATATCCAGGAGAAAAGAGCTTCAAAACGCTATCTTGCAGAGAAGGAAATCAGACAAGGCAATGGCAGCCCGCTCCAGTACCATTGCCTGGAGAATCCCACGGACAGAGGAGCCTGGTAGGCTGCAACCCCGGGTCACTAAGAGTCGGACCACGACTTCACTGAGTGACTTCACTTTCACTTTTCACTTTCATGTACTGGAGGAGGACATGGCAACCCACTCCAGTGTTCTTGCCTGGAGAATCCCAGGGACAGAGGAGCCTGGTAGGCTGCTGTCTATGGGGTCGCGCAGAGTCAGGCACGACTGAAGCGACGTGGCAGCAGCAGCAGAGAAAGGAAATGGCACCACCTGCAGTACCTCTGGTCTCAGAAATCCTAGGGACAGAGGAGCTTGGTGGGCTACAGTCCAAAAGCAGGGCATTTCTGACGGGAGGAAACAGTCCCAGGGAAGCTGAGCTGCTCACCAAAGGCCCCAGAGCTTTGGATAGCACACCAGAGCTGTGGCTGAGGATTCCCAGCTGCCACTGCCTCTTGATCCTGGCCTCTTTCACTAGATACGTGTGTGGAAAACTAGAATCTCAAAATATGCCCTGGTGGTTCCATAGTCAAGAATCCACCTGCCAGTGCTGGAGATGCATGTGCGATCCCTAGGATGGGAAGATGCCACATCCTATGGAGCCGTGTGCCACAACTGCCGAGCCTGTGCTCTAGATCCTGGAAGCCACGATGCCGAGTTCACATGCCGCAGCCACTGGAAGCCCGTGAGCCTGTGCCCCTCAACAAGAGGACACACTGCAGTGAGAAGCCTGCAAACCACTCGTTATGGCCCATGCTCACCAAAACTAGAGAAAAGCCCACACACAAAGATGCAACACAGCCAACAATCAATAACAACTCTTTTTCCTAAAAAAATGCACATCTGACAAAGAAACTGTACTCGAATTGTCCAAGAACACTAGAGCAAACAAGCCCATTCATAATTGGTAACGACTGAAATAGACACCTGGCCACTGAGGGTATACTGATAGTAAACTATCATACAAAAACATACTCAAGATACTGGTGCGATGCACGCAGAGCCCCCTTTGAAAGACAATCTGACAGTTTTTTTTTTTTCAGTAACCACGTGGGACAAGCACTGAATTCTGTGTATGACAAGCGGTGGAAGCCAGGTATCTTACCATTGGAAGGCAAAAGTTCCAGATAAACAAAAGGAAACGTTACAATGTCCATGTCGTGGTGGATCAGGTTGGAGACATCATCACAAATTACCTTTAACTGAATATGTTCAAAGGTGAGCTGGAATACATGGAGATATATCTCCATGTATTGTCAGCTGAGCATATTGAGCTCCTACATGTATGTTTTAAATATCATTCTCTAATAAAAGGGAACAGGAAACATCTCCGATGGCCTGGTGGTAAAGAAGCTGCCTACCGATGCAGGGAACACGGGTTCAATTCCTGTGTAGAAGATTCCACACGCCCAGGGGCAATGAAGCCCTTGAACAACTCTTGACGTTTGCATGCTCCAGAGCCCAAGTTCTGCACACAGAGAAAGCACTGCAATGAGAAGCCATGGCACAGCAACTAGAAGTAGCCTCTGCTCACTACAACTAGACAAAGGAGCAATAAAGACCCAGCACAGTCAAAAATAATGTCATGTTAAAAAAAGGACAGTTCTTTGAAGAAATGACTGAGACTAGGGGTGCGACTGTAAATATATGAGCCAGGGTCATCTTCAATTATGAGAAATTAAAGAAACTAAAGACAACTATCAAGCTGTCCCAACGGATACAAATGAATGACGACACAGTGTTATCTGTATACACCAGCAAATAACAATCTGAAAGGGAATTGAAACAAACAATTCCCCTTCAATCACTGTCAACATTAATAAAAGACTTTGCTATGGATGGAATGAGGATGACAAGACTGGCACACTGGAAATGATACATGATTGCTGAAAAATACCCTCAAGCCATGGACAGAGACTCCATAGCGATGACAAGACTTCAGTTGGCAATACCGTGGAATGCATCTGCCATCTGAAATGAAGATTCAATATGAATTACAAAAGGCTGAAAGGTGGCTGCTAAACCACAAAAGATGCCAGCATTCTTGCCTCCAGGAGGAGAATTCAATCCAGGGCAAGTGACGAAGCTTGATGGCTCAGAGGTTTTCTGTGAAAAAGTTTGATTCAAGTAGAAAAGAGATCGAGAGAGCTGCTGACGTAGACATTCAAAAGGGGGAAGAAAGAGTACCCCCTGCTAGTCTTTAGCCAGATGTTATACAGCCACTAGCAGTCTGCTAAGAAAGAAAGACAATGTCTCAGAGAAATGGCACCAGCCCCTCACCCACAGCATGCATTGAGATCACATTGGCAGCAGATGAGTCATCCCAGCCAGAAAATGGATGGACATGAATCTTGAAGAAAGGCAGTATTTCCAAGCAAATATATAGTTTCATTCACAGAGGTTAAGAGAACCAGGTATGAGTAAGACAAACCGGTTTGTCGAGTCGTTTCTGAGCCCTTAGGGAACTGACCTGAAGACATTAACATACCTTAAGACAAACATTTCCATAAGAACAATGCATTGCTTAGTTCAAGGTTTGAGAAAAGGTTAAATTCAGGTGGAGCCAGGAGTTTGTCATGGCAACACAGAATTTTCAGAGAAACCTTCTTTTACATTTGTATCAAGATGGAGAAAAAAAAAACCGCAGCCCTCTTTGGTCCTCCTCCTGCCTCTTAAGAGAGAGAAAAAAACGTCTGACACTTGCAGTTTATTTTCTCTGTCTGGAGACCCCTGGCCTTCCTGCCTGTTATCCTCTCCAGGCCTGTAGGAAGCAATACACTCGGCTGCTTGGGAAAAACGCGCGGGTCTGAGCTGTATGCAAAGGGTGAAGCGGTAAAACCCTCGGCCCCAAAGGCGAGGCTTTTCTGCGATCGCCATTTCAGTCGCTCCGAGACTGCAAACAAAGGGCAGAAGACATGGTTCCCTGCTCCGCCGAGTCCGAGTTCCTTACCTGTGGTCCACAGCCCTGCGCTCTGCTCGCTGGATGCCAATCGACGGGGACCCAGGAGCCCACGAAACGAGCAGTCCCAGCTGCAATGGCGAGCCCTGAGAGCACAACTGGGACCCCTGGCCCCGAGGCGCCGCCATGTTCACCCCGCCCCAGACCCGCTCCGTGAGCCGCGCCCCTGACCAGCCGCCCAGGCTCGCCCCGCCCCCGACGCGCGCACGGTGCGCCCCGCCCCCACGCCCCCTGCCAGCCAGGCCCGCGGGACCGCGACTGCCTCCAGGGGAAACACAAGGACAAAGCAGATCCACCCACCGAGACAACCAAGCTTTTTCTCAGCTCATCTGTCTATGATTTAGGGATAAGAAGCAAAGATGACCTAGGACAAGCCATGATATTCTATAGAGCCAGACCCCTGGCGCGCAGAGGCTTGAAGAGGGCCCGGGAGCGCTGCCTGAAACAGCAAGCCTCTGTAGCATAGCGGTTAGGCAGGCTGGTAAGTCAGGCAGACTAGGGTCTGTAGGTCAGGAGTTCAAGTCCCGGGTTTAACTCTTTCCCTTTTAGGGGGCGGGGGACCACAAGAGGCGGGGCTTAGACCAGAAAAGTTTCTTTTGATTTTAGAGGTTTATTGTGAAGCTTAGGGTTAGGGTTCGGGCAACCCCCCAACTCGCTCGGGTTCGGGTTCGGGTTAGGGTTAGAATTCGGGGAACCCCCCTCTTCTTAGAGTTCGGGTTTGGGTTAGGGTTCAGGTCAGGGTCAGGGTTCAGGTTACGGTTAGGGCTTAAAGTGAGCGCTAATGGGGCCCATAGTTCTTTATTAGCCTGCCCTGGCGGGCCGAGGCTTGAAGAGTGCCTGGGAGCAGCATGAAACCCGGGGGCTTTGTTAGCATAGCGGTTAGGCTGACGGCCGAGTAAACATGCAATCTGGCTTTGTGGGTCAGAAGTTCCAGTCCGGGCTTGCCTTTTTTGCTTTGAGCGGATGGGGGACCGCAAGGGCGGGGCTTAGGCCAGAAAAGTTTCTTTTTCTTTTAGAGTTTTATTGTTAGGGTTAGGGTTAGGGTTAGGGTGCCGGCATCCCCTCAACTTGTTAGGGTTCAGGTTCAGAGTTCGGGTTACGGGAATCCCCTCCCTTCTTAGGGTTTGGATTCGGGTTCGGGTTAGGGTTCAGGGTTCGGGTTTGGGTTTGGAGTTCAGGGTTTGGGTTCCGGGTTCGCGGTTCTCGTTTGGGGTTTGGGTTCCGATTAGGGGTTCAAGGTTCAGCTTAGGGGTTTGGGTTTGGGGATCAGGTTATGGGTTCTCGGTTCAGATTAGGGGTTTGCAGTTGGGTTTGGGTTTGAGGATCGGGTTAAGGGTTTGGGGTTTGGGCTCGCGGTTTGAGTTTGGGGCTTGGGTTTGGGGTTTGGGGATCAGGTTAGGGGTTCTCGGATTGGTTTAGAGGTTCGCAGTTGGGGTTTGGGGTTTGAGGTTAGGGTTAGGGGTTGGGGTTTGAGGTTCACGGTTGGGGTTGGGATTTGGGATTCGGGTTAGGGGTTTGGGGTTCGCGTTTGGGTTTTGGGTTTGGGTTAGGGGGGTTCGCGGTTAGGATTTGGGGTTTGGGGTTCGGGGTAGGGATTCTCGGTTCGCGGTTAGGGGTTTTAGGGCGGCCAGTTTTAGGTTAAGGCTTAGGGGTTTGGGGTTTGGAGTTTGGGATTTGGGTGAGGGGTTTTACCGC
>NW_017215156.1:0-14135 GCF_001704415.2 Capra hircus
CAAGGGGCACGCCTTGACTTTCAAGCCGAGGATCGACTCACACCACGGTGGCACGTGGGACGCCTGTGGGAAAGCCTCGTGGGAAAGCCTCGAGGGAAAGCCACAGATCCTTGATCCACGCGAAGGGAAGCGTGACACTGCTGCTACAGCTCGGAGGAAAGCGCACGTGCATGCCCCACTCGAGACGAGGACTGACTCCCCTGGGGAGACTCCAGAAGTACCCAAGATCCATGTCAGCACTGGAGAGGAATCCTCAGGTTCCGGCACGACTCCACACAAGGTCTTAGGCCCCAGCATCGACGGAGGGAATCCGAGAGGCCCCCGAGCAACTCGCATGGGGACTGGCCTTTCCTGAGGCCACCAGAGCGGGTCCCTGAGGTCCCCGTCGTAAGTCGAGAGCACCTGCCGCAACTCGAGAAAATCCAGGAGGTTCTCCCCTCCAGGCGAGATGAGGCCCATTTCGCTGAGGCGTCTCGAGGCTAATCACATCTAACTCTGGAACTTCCAAAGGGTCCTTCACACCCTTGCTGCAACTCAAGAAGTTCCCGACATACCCGTCTCCACTCGAGAGGAAGCACGAGAATCCCGCCACATCCAGAGGAGCCCGTTTCCGCCCCTAGCTCGAGAGGAGGGATCCTTTCCCTGCGTGTCGGGAAAGAATTCCCGGGTTCCCGTCGCATCTCAAGAGGAGGCGCTCTCCACAGGAAAGGCGGAGAGGAACTCCAGGGTCGTGCCACCATTCCCAGAGTCCCCCAGATGTCTCAGTCCATTCCAGGGAAACCTGTTTTCCCTGCACTGCCTCGACTTTCAAGCCGAGGATCGACTCACACCACGGTGGCACGTGGGACAGCCCTCGTGGGAAAGCCTCGTGGGAAAGCCTCGAGGGAAAGCCACAGATCCCTTGATCCACGCGAAGGGAAGCGTGACACTGCTGCTTACAGCTCGGGAGGAAAGGGCAGCGTGCATGACCCCACTCGAGACGAGGACTGACTCCCCTGGGAAGACTCCAGAAGTACTCCAAGATCCATGTCAGCACTGGAGAGGAATCCTCAGGTTCCGGCACCGACTCCACACAAGATCTTAGGCCCCGCATCGACGGGAGAGGAATCCCGAGAGGCCCCGAGCAACTCGCATGGGGACTGGCCTTTCCTGAGGCCACCAGAGCGGGTCCCTGAGGTCCCCGTCGTAAGTAAAGAGCAACTGCGGCAACTCGACAAAGTCCAGGAGGTTCTCCCCTCCAGGCGAGATGAGGCCCATTTCCGCTGAGACGTCTCGAGGCTTATCACATCGAACGTCTCGAACTTCCAAAGGGTCCTTCACACCCTTGCTGCAACTCAAGAAGTTCCCCGACATACCCGTCTCCACTCAAGAGGAAGCACGAGAACCCCGCCAACATCCAGAGGAGCCCCGTTTCCGCCCCGTAGCTCGAGAGGCGGGATCCTTTCCCTGCGTGGTCGAGAAAGAATTCCTGGCGTTCCGGTCGCATCTCAAGAGGAGGCGCTCTCCACAGGAAAGGCGAGAGGAACTCCAGGGTCGTGCCACCATTCCCAGAGTCCCCAGATGTCTCAGTCCATTCCAGGGAAACCTGTTTTCCCTGCACTGTCTCGACTTTCAAGCTGAGGATCGACTCACACCACGGTGGCACGTGGGACAGCCCTGTGGGAAACCCTCGAGGGAAAGCCACAGATCCCTTGATCCACGCGAAGAGAAGCGTGACACTGCTGCTACAGCTCGGGAGGAAATCGCATGTGCATGCCCCCACTCGAGATGCAGAATGATTTTCCTGGGGAGACTCCAGAAGTACCCCAAGATCCCTGTCAGCACTGGAGAGGAATCCTCAGGTTCCGGCACCGACTCCACACAAGATCTTAGGCCCCTGCATCGACGGGAGAGGAATCCTGAGAGGCCCCCAAGCAACTCGCATGGGGACTGGCCTTTCCTGAGGCCAACAGACCGGGTCCCTGAAGTCCCCGTCGTAAGTCGAGAGCACCTGCCGAAACTCGGTAAAATACAGGAGGTTCTCCCCTGCAGGCGAGATGAGGCCAGTTTCCACTGAGGTGTCTCGAGGCTAATCACACTTGACCTCTGGAACTTCCAAAGAGTCTTTCACAGTCAAGCTGCAACTCAAGAAGTTCCCCGACACACCCGTCTCCACTCAAGAGGAAGCAGGATGGTCCCGGCCACATCCTGAGGAGCTCCGTTTCCGGCTCGTACCTCGAGATGAGGGATCCTTTCCCTGCTTGTTCGGAAAAGAATTCCCGGCATTCCCATCGCATCTCAAGGTGGCGCTCTCCAAAGGAAAGGGGAGAGGAACTGCAGGGTCGTGCCACCATTCCAAGACTCCCCCAGATGTGTCAGTCCGTTCCACAGGAACCTGTTTTCCCTGCACTGCCTCGGCTTTCATGCCGAGGATCGACTCACACCACCGTGACACGTGGGACAGCCCTGTGGGAAAGCCTCGTGGGAAAGACTCGAGGGAAAGCCACAGATCCCTTGGTCCACGCAAGGGGAACCGTGACACTGCTGCTACAGCATGGGAGGAAAATGGCACGCTCATGCCCCCACTCGAGACGAGGCCTGACTCCCTTGTGGAGACTCCAGAAGTACCCCAAAATCCATGTCAGCACTGGAGAGGAATCCTCAGCTTCCGGCCCCGACTCCACACAAGGAGAGCACCTGCTGAAACTCGGAAATATCCAGGAGCCTCTCCGTTCCAGGCGACATGAGGCCCATTTCTGCTGAGGCATCTCGAGACTAACCACACCTAACCTCTGGAACTTCCAAAGGGTCCTTCACACCCTTGCTGCAACTCAAGAAGTTCCCCGACATACCCTTTCCTCTTCACGTTCTGCCATAATGGTGGTGTCATCTGCATATCTAAGTTGATTGATATTTCTACCGGCAATCTTGATTCCAGTTCATGTATCTTCCATCCCAGCATGTTTCATGATGTACTCTGCATATAAGTTAAATAAACAGGGTGACAATATACAGCCTTGACATACTCCTTTTCCTTTTTGGAACCAGTCTGTTGTTCCATGTCCTGCTCTAACTGTTGCTTCCTGACCTTCATCCAGATTTCTCAAGAGGCAGGTTAGGTGGTCTGGTATTCCCATCTCTTTCAGAATTGTGGCTAAAACAACAGTATAAGGACCTTTCCGATGTCAGGCCAAGGAATTGTGTTTCCAGTCATTGAGCCACACCTGATCACTGAGCACAAATTCATGAATCTGTTCCTCAAGGGGGAATGATATTCTTTTTTATACAAACTTAGTTACCTGATTTATTACCTTACCTAATTGTTCCATCTGCTGTGAAATCCCACCCCTTACTTGTGGCAAATCTGCTAACACCTGCCTCACTGTGGGAGGGGGTCTCCCATAGAAAATTTCATAAGGACAACAACTGTGGGAACGTGCGGTTACCCGTAATATGAGTAAGTCTGCCGGAAGCAAGCCCATCCATGTACAGTCAGTCTCTATGATCCATTTTGAAAGTGTCTCTTCAAGAGTTTGGTTGTTTCTTTCCATCATTCCAGAACACTGGGGCCTATATGCTGTATGTAATTTCCACTGATATTTAGAGCTTCACATACCTGTTAATTAACGCGGCTACAAAGACAGGGCCATTGTCGGATTCTATACTGGTTGGAAACCAAGTCTGGGAATTATTTCTCAATCAGCGAGCTACTTCATTTTCTTTTTCAGATCAGGTAGGGAAGGCCTCTGCCCAACCGGAGAAGGTACCTACTATTCTAGTAAGTCATGATAACAGGTGACTGCCTTTGCTTCCCCGAAGGACACTCGCTTTCCCTGCATCCTGAGAACTCCACGTCTCAGCCAGTTGGAAAAGCGCTTCTTGGAGGTCATTATTCAGGGGCAATTTCCCCTGGAGCCCGGGGCCATAGGGAGCGGCTCCACACTCCCAGGGAAAGGCAGAGCCACAGCCACACATCTGTCCCATCCCCTTTGCTCTGTAGGAGAGCTCTCGTGAGCCTAGGTCTGTCAGGAAAATTCTTGGCTCCTATGGGGACACATTCTATGTGTGAAACTGCATCCAGGACCTAGGGGCCACAGGGCGCCTGTTTCTCTCGGGGGCGGAGGGGTGGGGGGCCTGAAGCAGTGCGGCCCAGCAACAGCTTCCACATCCATCCAATTGCTCTTTTCTTACCTCTGATAGAACTAGCTTTGTTCCAGCCTTTGGCAATTTGGAGGCAAGCGGGCCCACTTCCTCCCCAAGGAGGCATGGGACCTACTCTGAGTGGAAATGCCCCTCACGGAGCTGAACCCAGGAAGGCACCCAGTCATGTCTGACACATTCCTGCATCCTGCTTCTTCATGAGCAATACCGCTATAAGCTAGGAATGTCTTTCCAAGGCTCAGAAAGGACAGGGGAGATGCATGGTGCTGCCTCTGGAATTTCGGTCCTCTGAGCAGACCTGGAGGTCTCCCCTTGAAGGAGCTAACCAGTTTCTTCCAAATACAGGCTTGCAAACACACACTGGGTGGCTGCCTCTTCTTCCCTGAAGGACGATCACTTTCCCCGCATCCTGTGAACTCTGCATCCCAGCCTGCTGGAAAAGCGCTTCTTGGAGGTCATTTTTCAGGGACAATTTTCCCTGGAGCCCGGGGCCGTAGGGAGGGCCCATGCTCGCTGGGAAAGGCAGAGTCACATCCACAGTCTGTTCTACCCCTTTTGCCCTGTAGGAGAGCTCTAGTGAGCCTAGATCTGTCAGGAAAATTCTTGGCTCCTATGGGGACACACCCTGTGTGTTAACCTGCATATCGGACCTAGGGGCCACAGGGCGCCTGTTCCTCTCGGGGGGACCCTGAAGTGGTGCGGCCCAGCAACAGCCTGAACATCCATCCGATTGCTCTTTTCTTCCTTCTGATAGAGCTAGCTTTGCTTCTCGCTTTGGCATTTCGGAAGCCAGGGGGAGCCCCACCGCTGTTGTCCTGGGGTCTATTGGAGGTACCGGGTCTATTGGACACCAGCATGGCACCCGACCCCCTCAGACACACTCCCGCAGCCTCCTTCCCATGGGCAGGACTGTTCTGACCTAGGAATGTGTTCCCAAGGCTCAGAAAATGCAGGGAGACACACGGCCCTGACTCTGGAACTGAGGCCGTTGGAGCAGGCCTGGAGGTCTGACGTCTGAGACGCCAAACACTTGCTGCAAGATACAGGTGTGAAAACACACTCTCTGGGGCTGCCTTTCCTTCCTCCAAGGAAGAGAGCTTTTCCAGTCTCCTCCGTGCTGAGTCATACAAGGCTGGAAAGGTCTGGCTTAGAGGGCATTTCTCAGCGGCAATGGCCCCTGAGCCTGCACCCAGGGAGGGATCCTACCCTCCCAGGGGAAGTCAAAGCAACCTCCAAACAGCTGTTCTATCATGTTTCCTCTGCAGGAGGGAGCTAGTGAGCCCAGGTCTGTCTGGAACGTTCTTGGATCCTGCGGGGAAATCATCCTGGGAGCCCACCTGGATACCAGTCGTAGGGGCTAAAATTCGCATTTTCCTTCCTTGGAGCCCTAACGCAGTACAGCCTAGCAACTGCTTGAAAATCCATCCTGTTGCTGTTTTCTTCCCTCTGACAGAGCGAGCTTTGCTCCCCATTTTGGGATTTCAGAAGCAAGGTGGTGGCCTGCAACTCCTTGCCTGGGGTCCATTGGAGGTGCAAGGTGCCCTCGACCAGGTGACCCCAGCATGACACCTGGCCCCCTCAGACACACTCCCGCAGCAGTCCCATGGGCAGGACTGCTCTCAACTAGGAATGTGTTTGCAAGGCAGGAAACTGCAGGGAGACACAAGGCCCTGATTCTGGAATTGAGTCTGTTGGAACAGGCCTGCAGGTCTTCTGTCTAACAAGCCAAACACTTGCTGCAAGATACAGGCCTGAAAACACACTCTTGGGCTGCCTTTCCTTCCTCCAAGGAAGAGAGTTTTCTCAGCCTCCTGTGGGCTGAGAGTCACACAGGGCTGAAAAGCACTTGCTGGGAGATTCTTTTTCATTGGCCATGGCCCCTGAGGCCCTGTGCTCAGGGAGGGCTCCCTCCCTCCCAGGGAAAGTCAAAGGAAGCTCCAAACGGCTGTTCAATCATGTTTCTGAGAGAGTCATTGCCAAGGCAGGTTTCTAAGAAGTTCAAGGGTCCCCAAGGAGAGAGGGGTCTAGAATTCTCAAGGAGGAAGAAAGGACAAACTGTTTTTCCCTCTACATTCCTTAGGATTATATAACAATCATGCATCCTTCTTGAGGACGGTCTCTGGAAAAAACCTTCTGGCTAATCCTGTTATCTTAAAATGTCAATTATGGGAGTAGGTCTAGTGAGTCTTTACAACCTCCAGACATTCTTTTTGTTCGTCATAACTTATTGGAGAGTATATAACTCCATTACTAACACTAGCAAGGGGTACGTTTCTGCCCCTTGTGATGTCTCTGTCAGAAGCTTTCTCTATCTCCTTTATACCTTTAATAAAACTCTATTGCACAAAAGCTCTGAGCAATCAAGCCTCGTCTTGGGCCCTGGATTGAATTCTTCTCCTCCATAAGCCAAGAATCCAGCATCTTTTCGTGGTTCAGCAACAATATTTCATTTCCTTCTGCAGGAGAGAGCTAGTGAGCTTAGGTCTGTCTGGAACATTCTTGGATCCTGTGGGGAAAATATCCTGTGCACACATCTGGATACTGGGCCTAGAGGCCAAAATTCGCATTTCTTTCCCGGGGAGCCCTAACGTGGTGTGACTTAGCAACTGCTTGAAAATCCATCCCATTGCTGTTTTCCTCCTTCTGACAGAGCTGGCTTTGTTCCCTGCTTTGGGATATCTCAACCGAAGGGCCGGTCCATAGCTACTCGCCTGGGGCCCATTGGATGTGCAAGGTGCCCTCGACTAGGTGACCCTAGCATGGCACTCAGCCCGCTCAGACACACTCCCGAGGCTTCTTTCTCATGGGAAGCACTGCTCCAACCTAGGAATGTGTCTGCAATGCTTGGAAAGTGCAGTGAGACACACAGCCCTGACTCTGCAATTGAGGCCCTCAGAGCAAGCCTGCAGCTCTGATGTCTGAGAAGCAAAACACTTGCTGCAAAGAGAGGCCTGAAAACACACTCTCTGTGGATGACTTTCCTTCCTCTAAGGAAGATAGTTTTCCCAGTCTCCTGCTTCCTGAATGTCACACAGCTGGAATGCGCTTGCTTGGAGGTCGTGATTCAGTGGCAATGACCCCTGAGGCCCTTTGCCCAGGGAGGGCTCCCACACTCACAGGCAAATCAAAGCAACTTCCAAGTGAGTCAGCTCTTCACATCAAGTGGCCAAAGTATTGGAGTTTCAGGTTCAGTATTAGTCCTTCCAATCTATATTCAGACCTGATTTCCTTTAGGATGGAGTGGTTGCGTCTCCTTGTAGTCTAAGCGACCTACAAGCATCTTCTCCAACACCACAGTTCAAAAGCATCTAATTTTCAGCTGTCACTTTCTTTATAGTACATCTTTCATATCCATCCATGACATATGGAAAAACCATAGCCTTGACTGGATGGATCTTTGTTGGCAAAGCAACGTCTCGGCTTTTTAATATGCTGTCTAGTTTGGTCATCACTTTTCTTCCAAGTCATAAATATGTTTTAAGTTCATGGAGGCAGCCATCACCTGCAGTGATTTCCAAGCCCCCAAAATAGTCTGCTGCTGTTTCCAATGTGTTCCCATCTATTTGCCATGAAGTGATGAGACTGGATGCAATGATTTTAGTTTTCTGAATGCTGAGCTTTAAGCTAACTTTTTCACTCTCCTCTTTCACTTTCATCAGGAGACTCTTTAGTTCTTCTTCACTTTCTGCCATAAGGGTGGTGTCATCTGCATATCTGAGATTCTTGATATTTCTCCCAGCAATCTGGATTCCAGCGTGTGCTTCCTCCAGCCCAGTGTTTCTCATGATGTACTCTGCATATAAGTTAAATAAGCAGGGTGACAATACACTGCCTTGACATATTCCTTTTCCTATTTAGAACCAGTCTGTTGTTCCATGTCCAGTTCGAACTGTTTCTTCCTGACCTGCATACAGGTTTCTCAAGAGACAGGTCAGGTGGTCTGGTATTCCCATCTCTTTCAGAATTTTTCCCAGTTTATTGTGATCCACACAGTCAAAGGCTTTGGCATAGTCAATAAAGCAGAAATAGATGTCTTTTTTTCTGGAACTCTCTTGCTTTTTCAATGATCCAGTGGATGTTGGCAGTTTGATCTCTGGTTTCTCTGCATGTTTTAAATCCCTCTTGAACATTTGGAAGTTCACAGTTCATGTGAACTTGGAGAATTTTGAGCATTACTTTACTAGTGTGTGAGATGAGTGCAATTGTGCAGCAGCTTGAATATTCTTTGTCATTGCCTTTCTTTGGGATTGGAATGAAAACTGACCTAATGACTAGATGTTTTCAATTGCATATGCTGAAAGAACTGGCTGTGCAGTTTTGAAGAAAAAAAAAATCATTTTAACCCATTTTCTCTGAAGTGCAAGGCATATCATGGCCATCCCTGAATCATAAAGTCACCTTTTCTTTATGTAGTCATAGTTTCATGCCTAAATTATAGGCCAACTCATGCTCAAATTGACTCTGATGTCAGGGGCAGATCAACTAATAAAAAGCTTGGATTGTCCCTCTGGAGGAAAGTGAGATCTTTGTCCCACGAGAAGAATCTGAAGGGTTAAGGGAACTTGCAAGAGTGGGGAAAGCTTAGTCCATCCTACATGTACCAAAATCTTAAATAAGGCTTATTTGCTTTACCGAAGTAAACAAAACAGATGATGAAAACAATTATAAATCAATGAAAGGTAAAGAAACTCATAGTCTGTTATCAAAAATTGCATTCTAAGAAAACTTTGTTCTCTTAACCTAGAGAGGAGACTAAATTCCATCTGGTACCAGCTTACCAGAAGACAAACAAACAAACAAACAAATTATCGGTAAGCTTAAAAAATGTATATTCCATATATCTTGAAGTAGCAGTATTTCTGTAAAGGCATCAGTGTGAAATCATAGAAGACATGGTTAAAACCTGATTAAATAGAAATTGACAATGTAATCTGGTCACTGCTGCGACTTGAAATGCTTTAATATGATAACTGGAATTATAACTGACAGCATTTGACCAGGACATATCAGATTTTCACGGATGTCAGATAATTTCTAGGATATCTATATTAGGAACTGAAGGAATCTTTGAACCTAGGAAAGAAAACAACAGTCTCAAAGGCCCTTGCTGAATATCTATCAGCAAGGAATGTCTTTGCAAGGATCGCAAAATGAAGGGAAAATACACCGACCTGCCTCTGCAACTTCGGTCCTCTGAGCAGATCTGGAGGTCTCCCTTTGTATAAGCTAACCTGTTCCTTCCAAATAGAGGTTTGCAAACACAAAACAAGTGGCCGCCTATTCTTCCTCGAAGGAGGATCTCTTTCCCCACATCCTGCGAACTCCCTTTCCCAGCCTCCAGGAAAAGCGCGTCTTGCAGTTCCTTTCAGAAAATCCTATGGACGGAGAAGCCTGGTAGGCTGCAGTCCGTGGGGTCGCTGAGGGTCGGACACGACTGAGCGACTGCACTTTCATTTTCACTTTCATGCATTGGAGAAGGCAATGGCAACCCACTTACTGTTCTTGCCTGGAGAATCCCAGGGACGGGGGAGCCTAGTGGGCTACCGTCTATGGCGTCGCACAGAGTCGAACACGACTGAAGCAACTTAGCAGCAGCAGCAGCAGCAGTTCCTTTCTTAGGGGCAGTTATCCCTGAGATTGGGACCTGGAAAGGCAGAGCCACCTCCACACACACGTCTTTTCTGTCCCCTTTCCTCTGGAGGAGAGCTCTAGTGAGCCTAGGTCTGTCAGGAAAATTCTTGGCTTTGACGGGATCACACCCGGTGTGTGAACCTGCATACCCGACCTAGGGGCCACAGGGCACCTGTTTTGCTCGAGTGGGTCCTGGAGGGGTGCAGCATAGCAAGAGCTTAAAAATCCATCCAATTTTGTCTTTTTTTTTAACCTCGGAGAGAACGAGTTTGCTCCACCTCCACCCTTTGGCAGTGTGGAGGGAAGAGGGCACCACCCTCTCCCAAAGGGGACATAGGGCCTACCAGGAGAGAAAGGCCCCTTGAGGAGCTGAGCCCAGGTAGGCAGCCAGTGATGTCAAGCACACTCCCGCTGCTTGCTTCTTCATGGGCACTCCCACGATCTGCTAGGAATGTCTTTGCAAGGATCTCAAAGGGAAGGGGAGATACATGGCCCTGTCTCTGGAACTTCAGTCCTCTGAGCAGATCTGGAGGTCTTGAGTTGTATAAGCAAACCTGTTCCTTCCAAATAGAGGCTTGCAAACACACCCCCGGTGGTTGCCTCTTCTTCCCCGAAGAAGTCTTTCTTTCCCCACATGCTGCGAACTCCCTGTCCCAACCTCCAAGAATAGCGCTTCTTGCCATTCCTTTCTTAGAGGCAGTTATCCCTGAGCTTGGGGCCGTAGGGACTAGCCCCACACTCACAGGGAAAGGCAAAGACTCCTCCATACATCTCCTCTATCCCCTTTGCTCTGGAGGAGAGCTCTAGTGAGCCTAGGTCTTTCAGGAAAATTCTTGGCTTGGACAGGATCTCACCCTGTTTGTGAACCTGCATACCCAACCAGGGGCCACAGAGCACCTGTTTCAGTAAAGTGGGCCCTGAAAGGGTGCAGCCTAGCAAGAGCTTGAAAATCCCATTCAATTGCTGTTTTTGTACCTCTGACAGAGCGAGCTTGGCTCCACCCTTTGGCAGTGAGGAGAAAAGAGGCATGACACCCTCCCAAGGGGACATGGGGCCTACTTCCGAGAGGAAAGGCCCCTTGTGGAGACTGAGGCCAGGAAGGCACACAGTCGTGTCAAACACACTCCCACTGCTTGCTTCTTCAGGGGCACTCCCGCTATCAGCTAGGAATGTCTTTTGCAATGATCACAAAGGGAAGGGGAGATACAGGGCCCTGCTTCTGGACCTCCGGTGCTCTGAGCAAAATCTCGGAGGTCTCCCAGTTGTTGGTCAAGGTCAAGGATCAAGTTCAGAAGTTCAAGTTCCAAGTCAAGGAGTTCATCAAGTTCAAATCGTTCAAGTTCAAGTTCCAAAGTCAAGGTCAAGTTCAAGTTGAAGTTCAAGGTCCAAGTTCAAGTTGTCAAGGTCAAGTTCCAAGGTATCAAGTTCAAGTCAATCCAAGTCAAGGTCAGTCAAGTTATCAAGTGAAGTCAAGTTCAAGTGTCAAGTTCAACGTTCAAGGTCAAAAAGTTCAAAAGTCAAGGTCAAGGTCAAGTTCAAGTCAAGGTCTTCAAGGTCAAGGTCAAGGTCAAGTTTCAAGTTCAAGTTCAAGTTCAAGTCAAGTTCAAGTCAAGGTCAAGTTCAAGTTCAAGTTCAAGGTTCAAGTTCAAGTTCAAGGTCAAGGTCAAGGTCAAGTTCAAAGTCAAGGTCAAGGTCAAGTCAAGGTCAAGTTCAATCAAGGCAGGCAAGGCCAAGCCCAAGACCAAGGCAAGGGCAAGGCAAGGGCAAGGCCCAGGCCAAGGCAAAGGCCAAGGCCACCAAAGCGAAGCCCAAACCCCGTAACGCCTGACAAAAGGCAGAAGCCACTAGGCCCCTGTGCAGAGGAAGCCACTGAAGGCAGCAAGGCCACAGAGCTCCCCGACTCCCATTCCCACAGGAAGATGTGAGGATAAAGGGCCTCATCCCAGCACAGCACCCGCTCCCACCACCCCGCAACCCCGGCCCCGCCCCCGCAGCACGCCCCCTGAAACAACACTGTCTTCCCAGAAAAGAGAACGGAGAAGCCATGTGTGTGCCAAAGGAGCAAGATGAACGAACGATGCCACGCCCTCCGAATTTGGGCACACCTGACGCCTCGGAACCCCGGGCCTGGCCGATGGGTCCCAGCCGTTCTCGGGTGGGAGGGGGGTCAACACATTGGCCGAGAGCCCTTGCCCAGGCCACCCGCAAATCCCCTGAGATGTGATCCGACCACAGGGACCGAGGGCAAACGTACCGCTTGAGGTGCTGGAGGAGCCGACCAAGCCATGGTGGGAGAGGCACACGGGCACGCTGCAGACTGCTGGCCGAGTGGGCGGGACCCAGCAGCTTAGGACTCTGGAGAACGGGAGGCGTCTCCGCCACCATTGACGTCAATAGGGTTTGGGTGGGTAGATGGGGGGTCGCCCCTGGCCTCTTTCCAAGCAGAGACCCTGGACGGAGTCCCGTGGAGCGAGTGGGCTTTTCCCGGGCACGGCTGAGCCCTGGACCGCCAAGATCCCCGTTGGGGTGGGCGGGCAGTTCGCGCGCTTTGGTTTGTGGCCCTCCCTCGCAGCGGGGGGTGGGATCAACCCCGGGTGGATCAATCAGGGGCCCTCAGCAGTGCCAAGGGAGCTCACCGCCCAGGAAACGCCCAAGGTCCCTTTGAATTGGCCACCAACGCCCCCTTTCCCAGCCTGCCTTGCTCTGGGATTTCCCGCCTTTTCACATTCCACAGGTCCCTGGGCCTCGACTGTCCCCCGCTGGCTCCTCCGAGGCATTCCGGGACACCAGACGCTCTCTCCAGCGCCTCCACCTAGATCCCTCGCTGTCCTCGCCTCCGTTTCCCCCATGCCCCTCCCCAACTCCTCCGTGGGCTCTTGGCATCCTTTCCCTACAGCAGTCCCAGAGTGCCACCCGAGGGCTTTGAGTTGCCTGGAGCCCAAGGCTCCGGCCAGAGACCTGAGGGGCCAGCGTCTGGACTGGCAGCTAATGCCATTTGGGGCTTTTCTCACGTGGAGCCTGAGGCCCGCACCTCCGCGGGCAACCCCCAGCGCGAGTGCCCTGGAGATACCCGCCCAAGGGGACAGTGTATCCCCTACTGTGGGGAAGGAGGTTCCTGTTTTCCCTGCACTGGTTCGACTTTCACGCCGAGGATCGACTCACACCATGGTGGCAAGTGGAATAGCCCTGTGGGAAAGCCTCATGGGAAAGACTCCAGGGAAAGCCACAGATTCCTTGATCCACGAGAAGGGAAGCGTGACACTGCTGCTACCGCTCGGGGAAAGCGCACGTGCATGACCCCACTCGAGCCGAGGACTGACGCAAGCTTGGGAGACTCCAGAAGTACGCCAAGATCCATGTCAGCACTGGAGAGGAATCCTCAGGTTCCGGTCCCGACTCCACACAAGGTCTTAGGCCCCGGCATCGACGGAGAGGAATCCTGAGAGGCCCCCTAGTACCTCGCATGGGGACTGGCCTTTCCTGAGGTCACCAGAGCGGGTCCCTGAGGTCTCCGTCGTAACTCGAGAGCACCTGCCACAACTCGAGAAAATCCAGGAGGTTCTCCCCTGCAGGCGAGATGAGGCCCGTTTCCACTGAGGTGTCTCGAGGCTAATCACACGTGAACTCTGGAACTTCTAAAGAGTCTTTCACAGTCATGCTGCAACTCAAGAAGTTCCCCGACATACCCGTCTCCACTCAAGAGGAAGCACGAGGGTCCCGGCCACATCCAGAGGAGCTCCGTTTCCGGCTCGTAGCTCGAGATGAGGGATCCTTTCCCTACTTGGTCGGGAAAGAATTTCCGGCATTCCCATCGCATCTCAAGAGGAGGCGCTCTCCAAAGGAAAGGGAGAGGAACTGCAGGGTCGTGCCACCATTCCAAGACTCCCCCAGATGTCTCAGTCCATTCCAGGAACCTGTTTTCCCTGCACTGCCTCGGCTTTCACGCCGAGGATCGACTCACACCACCGAGACACGTGGGACAGCCCTGTGGAGAGCCTCGTGGGAAAGACTCGAGGGAAAGTCACAGATCCCTTGGTCCACGCAAGCAGAAGCGTGACACTGCTGCTACAGCATGGGAGGAAAGGGCACGCTCATGCCCCCACTCGAGACGAGGCCTGAATCCCCTGGGGAGACTCCAGAGGTAGCCCAAGATCCATGTCAGCACTGGAAAGGAATCCTCAGGTTCCGGTACCGACTGCACACAAGGTCTTAGGCCCCGACATCGACAGGAGAGGAATCCCGAGAAGCCCCGAGCAACTCGCATGGGGACTGGCCTTTCCTCAGGCCACCAAAGAGGTCCAGGTCCGTTCCCACCTGCCGCAACTCGAGAATATCCAGGAGGTTCTCCCTCCAGGTGAGCTGAG
>NW_017215157.1:0-14135 GCF_001704415.2 Capra hircus
ACATCCACTGGATCATTGAAAAAGCAAGAGAGTTCCAGAAAAAAAGAGTTTCTTTATTATTGACTATGCCAAAGCCTTTGACTGTGTGGATCACAATAAACTGGGAAAAATTCTGAAAGAGATGGGAATACCAGACCACCTGACCTGTCTCTTGAGAAACCTGTATGCAGGTCAGGAAGAAACAGTTCGAACTGGACATGGAACAACAGACTGGTTCTAAATAGGAAAAGGAATATGTCAAGGCTGTATATTGTCACCCTGCTTATTTAACTTATATGCAGAGTACATCATGAGAAACACTGGGCTGGAGGAAGCACACGCTGGAATCCAGATTGCTGGGAGAAATATCAAGAATCTCAGATATGCAGACGACACCACCCTTATGGCAGAAAGTGAAGAAGAACTAAAGAGTCTCCTGATGAAAGTGAAAGAGGAGAGTGAAAAAGTTAGCTTAAAGCTCAGCATTCAGAAAACTAAAATCATTGCATCCAGTCTCATCACTTCATGGCAAATAGATGGGAAAACATTGGAAACAGCAGCAGACTATTTTGGGGGCTTGGAAATCACTGCAGGTGATGGCTGCCTCCATGAACTTAAAACATATTTATGACTTGGAAGAAAAGTGATGACCAAACTAGACAGCATATTAAAAAGCCGAGACGTTGCTTTGCCAACAAAGATCCATCCAGTCAAGGCTATGGTTTTTCCATATGTCATGGATGGATATGAAAGATGTACTATAAAGAAAGTGACAGCTGAAAATTGGATGCTTTTGAACTGTGGTGTTGGAGAAGATGCTTGTAGGTCGCTTAGACTACAAGGAGACGCAACCACTCCATCCTAAAGGAAATCAGGTCTGAATATACATTGGAAGGACTAATACTGAACCTGAAACTCCAATACTTTGGCCATTGATGTGAAGAGCTGACTCACTTGGAAGTTGCTTTGATTTGCCTGTGAGTGTGGGAGCCCTCCCTGGGCAAAGGGCCTCAGGGGTCATTGCCACTGAATCACGACCTCCAAGCAAGCGCATTCCAGCTGTGTGACATTCAGGAAGCAGGAGACTGGGAAAACTATCTTCCTTAGAGGAAGGAAAGTCATCCACAGAGAGTGTGTTTTCAGGCCTCTCTTTGCAGCAAGTGTTTTGCTTCTCAGACATCAGAGCTGCAGGCTTGCTCTGAGGGCCTCAATTGCAGAGTCAGGGCTGTGTGTCTCACTGCACTTTCCAAGCATTGCAGACACATTCCTAGGTTGGAGCAGTGCTTCCCATGAGAAAGAAGCCTCGGGAGTGTGTCTGAGCGGGCTGAGTGCCATGCTAGGGTCACCTAGTCGAGGGCACCTTGCACATCCAATGGGCCCCAGGCGAGTAGCTATGGACCGGCCCTTCGGTTGAGATATCCCAAAGCAGGGAACAAAGCTAGCTCTGTCAGAAGGAGGAAAACAGCAATGGGATGGATTTTCAAGCAGTTGCTAAGTCACACCACGTTAGGGCTCCCCGGGAAAGAAATGCAAATTTTGGCCTCTAGGCCCAGTATCCAGATGTGTGCACAGGATATTTTCCCCACAGGATCCAAGAATGTTCCAGACAGACCTAAGCTCACTAGCTCTCTCCTGCAGAGGAAATGAAATATTGTTGCTGAACCACGAAAAGATGCTGGGATTCTTGGCTTATGGAGGAGAAGAATTCAATCCAGGGCCCAAGACGAGGCTTGATTGCTCAGAGCTTTTGTGCAATAGAGTTTTATTAAAGGATAAAGGAGATAGAGAAAGCTTCTGACAGAGACATCACAAGGGGCAGAAAGCGTACCCCCTTGCTAGTGTTGGTAATGGAGTTATATACTCTCCAATAAGTTATGACAACGAACAAAAGAATGTCTGGAGGTTGTAAAGACTCACTAGACCTACTCCCATAATTGACATTTTAAGATAACAGGATTAGCCAGAAGGTTTTTTCCAGAGACCGTCCTCAAGAAGGATGCATGATGTTATATATAATCCTAAGGAATGTAGAGGGGAAAACAGTTTGTCCTTTCTTCCTCCTTGAGAATTCTAGACCCTCTCTCCTTGGGGACCCTTGAACTTCTTAGAAACCTGCCTTGGCAATGACTCTCTCAGAAACATGATTGAACAGCCGTTTGGAGCTTCCTTTGACTTTCCCTGGGAGGGAGGGAGCCCTCCCTGAGCACAGGGCCTCAGGGGCCATGGCCAATGAAAAAGAATCTCCCAGCAAGTGCTTTTCAGCCCTGTGTGGCTCTCAGCCCACAGGAGGCTGAGAAAACTCTTCCTTGGAGGAAGGAAAGGCAGCCCAAGAGTGTGTTTTCAGGCCTGTATCTTGCAGCAAGTGTTTGGCTTGTTAGACAGAAGACCTGCAGGCCTGTTCCAACAGACTCAATGCCAGAATCAGGGTCTTGTGTCTCCCTGCAGTTTCCTGGCCTTGCAAACACATTCCTAGGTGAGAGCAGTCCTGCCCATGGGGAAGCAGGCTGCGGGAGTGTGTCTGAGGGGGCCAGGTGTCATGCTGGGGTCACCTGGTCGAGGGCACCTTGCACCTCCAATGGACCCCAGGCAAGGAGTTGCAGGCCACCACCTTGCTTCTGAAATCCCAAAATGGGGAGCAAAGCTCGCTCTGTCAGAGGGAAGAAAAGCAACAGGATGGATTTTCAAGCAGTTGCTAGGCTGTACTGCGTTAGGGCTCCAAGGAAGGAAAATGCGAATTTTAGCCCCTACGACTGGTATCCAGGTGGGCTCCCAGGATGATTTCCCCGCAGGATCCAAGAACGTTCCAGACAGACCTGGGCTCACTAGCTCCCTCCTGCAGAGGAAACATGATAGAACAGCTGTTTGGAGGTTGCTTTGACTTCCCCTGGAGAGGATCCCTCCCTGGGTGCAGGGCCTCAGGGGCCATTGCCGCTGAGAAATGCCCTCTAAGCCAGACCTTTCCAGCCTTGTATGACTCAGCACGGAGGAGACTGGAAAAGCTCTCTTCCTTGGAGGAAGGAAAGGCAGCCCCAGAGAGTGTGTTTTCACACCTGTATCTTGCAGCAAGTGTTTGGCGTCTCAGACGTCAGACCTCCAGGCCTGCTCCAATGGCCTCAGTTCCAGAGTCAGGGCCGTGTGTCTCCCTGCATTTTCTGAGCCTTGGGAACACGTTCCTAGGTCAGAACAGTCCTGCCCATGGGGAAGGAGGCTGCCGGGAGTGTGTCTGAGGGGGTCGGGTGCCATGCTGGGGTCCAATAGACCCAGGTACCTCCAATAGACCCCAGGGACAACAGCGGTGGGGCTCCCCCTGGCTTCCGAAATGCCAAAGCGAGAAGCAAAGCTAGCTCTATCAGAAGGAAGAAAAGAGCAATCGGATGGATGTTCAGGCTGTTGCTGGGTCCGCACCACTTCAGGGTCCCCCCCGAGAGGAACAGGCACCCCTGTGGCCCCTAGGTCCGATATGCAGGTTAACACACAGGGTGTGTCCCCAGTAGGAGCCAAGAATTTTCCTGACAGACTAGGCTCACTAGAGCTCTCCCACAGGGCAAAAGGGGTAGAACAGACTGTGGATGTGACTCTGCCTTTCACAGCGAGCATGGGGCCCTCCCTACAGCCCCGGGCTCCAGGGAAAATTGTCCCTGAAAAATGACCTCCAAGAAGCGCTTTTCCAGCAGGCTGGGATGCAGAGTTCACAGGATGCGGGGAAAGTGATCGTCCTTCAGGGAAGAAGAGGCAGCCACCCAGTGTGTGTTTGCAAGCCTGTATTTGGAAGAAACTGGTGTAGCTTCTTCAAGGGGAGACCTCCAGGTCTGCTCAGAGGACCGAAATTCCAGAGGCAGCACCATGCATCTCCCCTGTCCTTTCTGAGCCTTGGAAAGACATTCCTAGCTTATAGCGGTATTGCTCATGAAGAAGCAGGATGCAGGAATGTGTCAGACATGACTGGGTGCCTTCCTGGGTTCAGCTCCGTGAGGGGCCTTTCCACTCAAAGTAGGTCCCATGCCTCCTTGGGGAGGAAGTGGGGGCCCGCTTGCCTCCAAATTGCCAAAGGCTGGAACAAAGCTAGTTCTATCAGAGGTAAGAAAAGAGCAATTGGATGGATGTGGAAGCTGTTGCTGGGCCGCACTGCTTCAGGCCCCCCCACCCCTCTGCCCCCGAGAGAAACAGGCGCCCTGTGGCCCCTAGGTCCTGGATGCAGTTTCACACATAGAATGTGTCCCCATAGGAGCCAAGAATTTTCCTGACAGACCTAGGCTCACTAGAGCTCTCCTACAGAGCAAAGGGGATGGGACAGATGTGTGGCTGTGGCTCTGCCTTTCCCTGGAGTGTGGAGCCGCTCCCTATGGGCCCCGGGCTCCAGGGGAAATTGCCCCTGAATAATGACCTCCAAGAAGTGCTTTTCCAACTGGCTGAGACGTGGAGTTCTCAGGATGCAGGGAAAGCGAGTGTCCTTCGGGGAAGCAAAGGCAGTCACCTGTTATCATAACTTACTAGAATAGTAGGTACCTTCTCCGGTTGGGCAGAGGCCTTCCCTACCTGATCTGAAAAAGAAAACGAAGTAGCTCGCTGATTTGAGAAATAATTCCCAGACTTGGGTTTCCAACCAGTATAGAATCCGACAATGGCCCTGTCTTTGTAGCCGCGTTAATTAACAGGTATGTGAAGCTCTAAATATCAGTGGAAATTACATACAGCATATAGGCCCCAGTGTTCTGGAATGGTGGAAAGAAACAACCAAACTCTTGAAGAGACACTTTCAAAATGGATCATAGAGACTGACTGTACATGGATGGGCTTGCTTCCGGCAGACTTACTCATATTACGGGTAACTGCACGTTCCCATAGTTGTTGTCCTTATGAAATTTTCTATGGGAGACCCCCTCCCACAGTGAGGCAGGTGTTAGCAGATTTGCCACAAGTAAGGGGGTGGGATTTCACAGCAGATGGAACAATTAGGTAAGTAATAAATCAGGTAACTAAGTTTGTATAAAAAAGAATATCATTCCCCTTGAGGAACAGATTCATGAATTTGTGCTCAGTGATCAGGTGTGGCTCAATGACTGGAAACACAATTCCTTGGCCTGACATCGGAAAGGTCCTTATACTGTTGTTTTAGCCACAATTCTGAAAGAGATGGGAATACCAGACCAACCTAACCTGCCTCTTGAGAAATCTGGATGAAGGTCAGGAAGCAACAGTTAGAGTAGGACATGGAACAACAGACTGGTTCCAAAAAAGGAAAAGGAGTATGCAAAGGCTGTATATTGTCACCCTGTTTATTTAACTTCTATGCAGAGTACATCATGAAAAATGCTGGGATGGAAGATACATGAGCTGGAATCAAGATTGCCGGTAGAAATATTCAATAAACTTAGATATGCAGATGACACCACCATTATGGCTGAATGTGAAGAGGAACGGGTATGTCGGGGAACTTCTTGAGTTGCAGCAAGGGTGTGAAGGACCCTTTGGAAGTTCCAGAGGTTAGGTGTGGTTAGTCTCGAGATGCCTCAGCAGGAAATGGGCCTCATGTCGCCTGGAATGGAGAGGCTCCTGGATATTCCCGAGTTTCAGCAGGTGCTCTCGAGTTACGACGGGGACTTCAGGGACCCGCTCTGGCGGCCGCAGGAAACGCCAGTCATCATGCGTGTTGCTAGGGGGCCTCTCGTGATTCCTCTCCGTCGATGCCGGGGCCTAAGACCTTGTGTGGAGTCGGGGCCGGAAGCTGAGGATTCCTCTCCAGTGCTGACATGGATTTTGTGGTACTTCTCGAGTCTCCACAAGGGAGTCAGGCCTCGTCTCGAGTGGGGGCATGAGCGTGCCCTTTCCTCCCATGCTGTAGCAGCAGTGTCACGCTTCCCCATGCCTGGACCAAGGGATCTGTGGCTTTCCCTCGAGTCTTTCCCACTAGGCTTTCCCACAGGGCTGTCCCACGTGTGACGGTGGTGTGAGTCGATCCTCGGCATGAAGGCCAAGGCAGTGCAGGGAAAACAGGTTCCTGTGGAATGGACTGAGACATCTGGGTGAGTCTCGGAATGGTGGCACGACCCTGCAGTTCCTCTCCCCTTTCCTTTGGAGAGCGCCTCCTCTTGAGATGCGATGGGAATGCCGGGAATTCTTTCCCGACCAATCAGGGAAAGGATCGCTCATCTCGAGCTACGAGCCGGAAACGGAGCTCCTCTGGATGTGGCCGGGACACTCGTGCTTCCTCTTGAGTGGAGACGGGTATCGGGGAACTTCTTGAGTTGCAGCATGACTGTGAAAGACTCTTTGGAAGTTCCAGAGGTCACGTGTGATTAGCCTCGAGACACCTCAGGGGAAACGGGCCTCATCTCGCCTGGAGGGGAGAACCGCCTGGATTTTACCGAGTTGCGGCAGGTGCTCTCGACTTACGACGGGGACCTCAGGGACCCGCTCTGGTGACCTCAGGAAAGGCCAGTCCCCATGCGAGTTGCTAGAGGGCCTGTCGCTATTCCACTCCCGTCGATGCCAGGGCCTAAGACCTTGTGTGGAGTCGGGGCCGGAATCTGAGGATTCCTCTCCAAGGCTGACATGCATGTTGGGGTACTTCTGGAGTCTCCCAGGGGAGTCAGTCCTCGTCTCGAGTGGGGGCATGCACGTGCGCTTTCCTCCCGTGCTGTAGCAGCAGTGTCACGCTTCCCTTCGCGTGGATCAAGGGATCTGTGGCTTTCCCTCAAGGCTTTCCCACGAGGCTTTCCCACAGGGCCCTCCCACGTGCCACCGTGGTGTGAGTCGATCCTCGGCGTGAAAGTCGAAGCAGTGCAGGGAAAACAGGATCCTCTGGAATGGACTGAGATATCTGGGGGACTCTTGGAATGGTGGCACGACCCATGAGTTCTTCTCGCCTTTCCTGTGCAGTGGCCTCCTCTTGAGAAGCGTCGGAAACGTCGGGAATTCTATCCCGAGGAAGCAGGGAAGGATCCCTCATCTTTAGCTTGGAGGCGGAAACGGAGCTCCTCTGGATGTGGCCGGGACCTCGTGCTTCCTCTGGAGTGGAGACGGGTGTGTCGGGGAACTTCTTGAGTGCAGCTAAGGTGTGAAGGAACCTTTGGAAGTTCCAGAGGTTAGGTGTGATTAGCCTCGAGACCTCAGCGGAATGGCCTCATCTCGCCTGGAGGGGAGAACCTCCTGGATTTTCTCGAGTGTGGCAGGTGCTCTAGAATTACGACGGGGACCTCAGGGACCTCTCCGGTGTCCTGAGGAAAGGCCAGTCTCCATGCGAGTTGTTCGATGGCCTCTCGGGATTCCTCTCCCGTTGATGCCGGGGTCTGAGACCTTGTACGGAGTCGGTGCCGGAACCTGAGGATTCCTCTCCAGTGCTGACATGGATCTTGGGGTACTACTGGAGTCTCCCAGGGAGTCAGTCCTCGTCTCGAGTGGGGCATGCACGTGCGCTTTCCTCCCGAGCTGTAGCAGCAGTGTCACGCTTCTTCGCGTGGATCAATCAGTGGCTTTCCCTGAGGCTTTCCCTCGAGGCTTTCCACGAGGCTTTCCCACAGGGCTGTCCCACGTGCCACCGTGGTGTGAGTCGATCCTCGGCTTGAAAGTCGAGGCAGTGCAGGGAAAACAGTTTCCCTGGAATGGACTGAGACATCTGGGGACTCTGGGAATGGTGGCACGACCCTGGAGTTCCTCTCGCCTTTCCTGTGGAGAGCGCCTCTCTTGAGATGCGACGGGAATGCCGGAAATTCTTTCCCGACCACGCAGGGAAAGGATCCCTCCGAGCTATGAGGCGGAAACGGGGCTCCTCCTCATGTGGGCGGGACTCTCGTGCTTCCTCTCGAGTGGAGACGGGTATGTCGGGGAACTTCTTGAGTTGCAGCAAGGGTGTGAAGGACCCTTTGGAAGTTCCAGAGGTTAGGTGTGATTAGCCGAGATGCCTCAGGAAATGGGCCTCATCTCGCCTGGAGGGGAGAACTCCTGGATTTTCTCGAGTTGCGGCAGGTGCTCTCGACTTACGATGGGGACCTCAGGGACCCGCTCTGGTGGCCTCAGGAAACCAGTCCCATGCGAGTTGCTCGGGCCTCTCGGATTCCTCTCCCGTCGATGCCGGGCCTAGACCTTGTGAGTCGGTGCAACCTGAGGATTCCTCTCCAGTGCTGACATGGATCTTGGGTACTTCTGGAGTCTCCCCAGGGGAGTCAGTCCTCGTCTCGGTGGGGCATGCACGTGCGCTTTCCTCCCAGCTGTAGCAGCAGTGTCGCTTCCCTTCGCGTGGATCAAGGGATCTGTGGCTTTCCCTCGAGGCTTTCCCACGAGGCTTTCCCACAGGGCTGTCCCGTGCCACAGTGGTGTGAGTCGATCCTCGGCTTGAAAGTCGAGGCAGTGCGGGGAAAACAGGTTTCCCTGGAATGGACTGAGACATCTGGGGGACTCTGGGAATGGTGGCACGACCCTGGAGTTCCTCGCCTTTCCTGTGGAGAGCGCCTCCTCTTGAGATGCGACGGGAACGCCGGAATTCTTTCCCGACCTCGCAGGGAAAGGATCCCCTCTCGAGCTATGAGGCGGAAACGGGGCTCCTCTGGATGTGGGCGGAACTATCGTGCTTCCTCTCGAGTGGAGACGGGTATGTCGGGGAACTTCTTGATTTGCAGCAAGGGTGTGAAGGACCCTTTGGAAGTTCCAGAGTTTAAGTGTGCTTAGCCTTGAGATGTGTCAGCGGAAATGGCTTCATTTTGCCTGGAGGGGAGAACATCCTTGATTTTCTCCAGTTGCGGCAGGTGCTCTCGACTTACGACGGGGACCTCAGGCCCGCTCTGGTGGCCTCAGGAAAGGCCAGTCAAGATCCAAGACAGCACTGGAGAGGGAGAGACATCAGGAGAGGCTCCCGAGCAACTCGCATGGGGACTGGCCTTTCCTGAGGCCACCGGGCCCTGAGGTCCCCGTCGTAAGTCGAGAGCACCTGCAACTCGAGAAAATCCAGGAGGTTCTCCCCTCCAGGCGAGATGAGACCCATTTCGCTGAGGCATCTCGAGGCTAATCACACCTAACCTGGAACTTCCAAAGGGTCCTTCACACCCTTGCTGCAACTCAAGAAGTTCCCCGACATACCCGTCTCCACTCGAGAGGAAGCACGAGAGTCCCGCCCACATCCAGAGGAGCCCCGTTTCCGCCTCCTAGCTCGAGAGGAGGATCCTTTCCCTGCGTGGTCGGGAAAGAATTCCCGGTTCCGTCGCATCTCAAGAGGAGGCGCTCTCCACAGGAAAGGCGAGAGGAACTCCAGGGTCGTGCCACCATTCCCAGAGTCCCCAGATGTCTCAGTCCATTCCAGGGAAACCTGTTTTCCCTGCACTGCCTCGACTTTCAAGAGGATCGACTCACACCACGGTGGCACGTGGGACAGCCCTGTGGGAAAGCCTCGAGGGAAAGCCACAGATCCCTTGATCCACGCGAAGGGAAGCGTGACACTGCTGCTACAGCTCGGGAGGAAAGCGCACGTGCATGCCCCCACTCGAGACGAGGACTGACTCCCTTGGGAGACTCCAGAAGTACCCCAAGATCCATGTCAGCACTGGAGAGGAATCCTCAGGTTCGGCACCGACTCCACACAAGGTTAGGCCCCGGCATCGACGGGAGAGGAATCCGAGAGGCCCCCGAGCAACTCGCATGGGGACTGGCCTTTCCTGAGGCCACCAGAGCGGGTCCCTGAGGTCCCCGTCGTAAGTCGAGAGCACCTGCCAACTCGAGAAAATCCAGGAGGTTCTCCCCTCCAGGCGAGATGAGGCCCATTTCCGCTGAGGCGTCTCGAGGCTAATCACACCTAACCTCTGGAACTTCCAAAGGGTCCTTCACACCCTTGCTGCAACTCAAGAAGTTCCCCGACATACCCGTCTCCACGAGAGGAAGCACGAGAGTCCCGCCCACATCCAGAGGAGCCCCGTTTCCGCCTCCTAGCTCGAGAGGAGGGATCCTTTCCCTGCGTGTCGGGAAAGAATTCCCGGCGTTCCCGTCGCATCTCAAGAGGAGGCGCTCTCCACAGGAAAGGCGAGAGGAACTCCAGGGTCGTGCCACCATTCCCAGAGTCCCCCAGATGTCTCAGTCCATTCCAGGGAAACCTGTTTTCCCTGCACTGCCTCGACTTTCAAGCCGAGGATCGACTCACACCACGGTGGCACGTGGGACAGCCCTGTGGGAAAGCCTGTGGGAAAGCCTCGTGGGAAAGCCTCGAGGAAAGCCACAGATCCCTTGATCCACGCGAAGGGAAGCGTGACACTGCTGCTACAGCTCGGGAGGAAAGCGCACGTGCATGCCCCCACTCGAGACGAGGACTGACTCCCCTGGGAGACTCCAGAAGTACCCCAAGATCCATGTCAGCACTGGAGAGGAATCCTCAGGTTCCGGCACCGACTCCACACAAGGTCTTAGGCCCGGCATCGACGGAGAGGAATCCGAGAGCCCCCAACTCGCATGGGGACTGGCCTTTCCTGAGGCCACCAGAGCGGGTCCCTGAGGTCCCCGTCGTAAGTCGAGAGCACCTGCCGCAACTCGAGAAAATCCAGGAGGTTCTCCCCTCCAGGCGAGATGAGGCCCATTTCCGCTGAGGCGTCTCGAGGCTAATCACACCTAACCTCTGGAACTTCCAAAGGGTCCTTCACACCCTTGCTGCAACTCAAGAAGTTCCCCGACATACCGTCTCCACTCGAGAGGAAGCACGAGAGTCCCGCCCACATCCAGAGGAGCCCGTTTCCGCCTCCTAGCTCGAGAGGAGGGATCCTTTCCCTGCGTGGTCGGGAAAGAATTCCCGGTTCCGTCGCATCTCAAGAGGAGGCGCTCTCCACAGGAAAGGCGAGAGGAACTCCAGGGTCGTGCCACCATTCCCAGAGTCCCCCAGATGTCTCAGTCCATTCCAGGGAAACCTGTTTTCCCTGCACTGCCTCGACTTTCAAGCCGAGGATCGACTCACACCACGGTGGCACGTGGGACAGCCCTGTGGGAAAGCCTCGTGGGAAAGCCTCGAGGGAAAGCCACAGATCCCTTGATCCACTCGAAGGGAAGCGTGACACTGCTGCTACAGCTGGGGAGAAAAGCGCACGTGCATGCCCCCGAGACGAGGACTGACTCCCTGGGGAGACTCCAGAAGTACCCCAAGATCCATGTCAGCCTGGAGAGGAATCCTCAGGTTCCGCACCGACTCCACACAAGGTCTTATGCCGGGGTCCAGCCCGGTGGATCCAGGGAATTCGAAGGGTGGCCGGCGTTGGCGTGGAAAGACTTGTTTATTTATTAATGTAAGATTAGATTAGGAAACTATAGTGTAGTAAGAAGATTAAGTGGAGGAAGAGGGCTGAATAGCTTGGTTTACGCGGAAGGCCAATAAAATTCAGGACAAGGAATTTGCACCACCTACGTTGGGCCACCGGCGCCCGCTTGAATATCTAAGGGTGCCTCGCCTTAAGCTCCCTTTCGTGCGGGTCTTAACAGCCAGGGCAAGTAAGTAGACCTGGCGAGCCTCCGCACTCCAGGTGGAGATTCAGCCTGAAGTTAAAGTAAAGAGCAGAGAGAAGGAAAGGTAGAGAAGAAGAAAGAGAGAGAAAGACACGGGGGAGCCAGAGTCCCAAGAAACCAGGCTGAGAGACTAGTTCGAGAAGCTGGTCCGAGAAACTGGCCCCCGGCCCCTGGCCTCCTCATTCATTGTTCAGAAGGCCTTTTATACTTTTGATAAAACATGGAGATCAATGGATAACACAAAATTATGTAGTGTTCGCAACCCAGATTCTTTCTGTATATCATTTTGTATACAAAAGGTCTCAGGTGATTTACATTATCTTCTGGCCAAGAGGCTTGTTAACACTTTTTGGCTCTCTTCCTTAATGAATGTTAATTTTGTTTCCCCTGAAGTGTTTTTCTTTAATCTGCATCTCCTTAAAGCATTAAAGTTACATCTCTATAGAACAAAGGTGCAGTGGGTTATAACAAAGAAGGTACTTAACTCAAAGATCTAATGTTGCTAATACCAGGTCTACTACTTGTTTTTCTATATACCAACTATATCTAAAAATAAAGGATATGAAAATTTGGCAGCAAGCATTGACCCAAAAAATGAAACTTTTAATCAGTCCTATTCTAAAGATTTTGACTCCTCGGAAGCTCCTGCATTCCTAGGATGTTTTAAGCTTCCTGTGCCTCCTGCGGTCAGGAGGCCTCAAACAATCACAAGCGCAGCTGTACGAGTCTACAGGCAGGCTAGAAAGCCATCAGAGGGTTTTTGGATTGAAACACTCTTTCAAATGCAGAAGACTAACGCCCTGAATTGACTTTTTCCAGAAAAGGTCAGAAGAGAGAAAAAGCAGAGCACAAAAACCGGCAGATTTTTGTTGGGGTACATGCTTAAAAATTTCCAGAGAGGTCCCTGAAGTCTGAGCACGCCTTGCGTATGTCAGCTTCCTTCCTCATAACCTTGTCACGGGCGGGCTTCCTCACACTGGCTCCTGGCAGTCTTAGGCCCCGGCATCGACGGGAGAGGAATCCCGAGAGGCCCCCGAGCAACTCGCATGCGGACTGGCCTTTCCTGAGGCCACCAGAGCGGGTCCCTGAGGTCCCCGTCGTAAGTCGAGAGCACCTGCCGCAACTCGAGAAAATCCAGGAGGTTCTCCCCTCCAGGCGAGATGAGGCCCATTTCCGCTGAGGCGTCTCGAGGCTAATCACACCTAACCTCTGGAACTTCCAGAGGGTCCTTCACACCCTTGCTACAACTGAAGAAGTTCCCCGACATACCGTCTCCACTCGAGAGGAAGCACGAGAGTCCCGCCATCCAGAGGAGACCCGTTTCCGCCTCCTAGCTCGAGAGGAGGGTTCCTTTCCCTGCGTGTTCGGGAAAGAATCCTGGCTTCCCATCGCATCAAGAGGGGGCGCTCTCCACAGGAAAGGCGAGAGGAACTCCAGGGTCGTGCCACCATTCCCAGAGTCCCCCAGATGTCTCAGTCCATTCCAGGGAAACTGTTTTCCCTGCACTGCCTCGACTTTCAAGCCGAGGATCGACTCACACCACGGTGGCACGTGGGACAGCCCTGTGGGAAAGCCTCGTGGGAAAGCCTCGCGAGGGAAAGCCACAGATCCGTTGATCCACGCAAAGGGAAACGTGACTCTGCTGCTACAGCTCGGGAGAAATCGCACGTGCCTGCCCCCACTCGAACGAGGACTGACTCCCCTGGGACTCCAGAAGTACCCCAAGATCCTTGTCAGCACTGGAGAGGAATCCTCAGGTTCTGGCACCGACTCCACACAAGGTCTTAGGCCCGGGCATCGACGGAGAGGAATCCCGAGAGGCCCCAGCAACTCACATGGGGACTGGCCTTTCCTGAGGCCACCAGAGCGGGTCCCTGAGGTCCCCGTCGTAAGTCGAGAGCACCTGCCGCAACTCAAGAAAATCCAGGAGGTTCTCCCCTCCAGGCGAGATGAGGCCATTTCCGCTGAGGCGTCTGGAGGCAAATCACACCTAACCTCTGGAACTTCCAAAGGGTCCTTCACACCCTTGCTGCAACTCAAGAAGTTCCCGACATACCCGTCTCCACTCGAGAGGAAGCACGAGAGTCCGGCCCACATCCAGAGGAGCCCGTTTCCGCCTCCTAGCTCGAGAGGAGGATCCTTTCCCTGCGTGGTCGGGAAGAATTCCAGGCGTTCCCGTCGCATCTCAAGAGGAGGCGCTCTCCACAGGAAAGGCGAGAGGAACTCCAGGGTCGTGCCACCATTCCCAGAGTCCCCCAGATGTCTCAGTCCATTCCAGGGAAACCTGTTTTCCCTGCACTGCCTCGACTTTCAAGCCGAGGATCGACTCACACACGGTGGCACGTGGGACAGCCCTGTGGGAAAGCCTCGTGGAAAGCCTCGTGGAAAGCCTCGAGGGAAAGCCCCAGATCCTTGATCCACGCGAAGGGAAGCGTGACACTGCTGCTACAGCTCGGGAGGAAAGCGCACGTGCATGCCCCACTCGAGACGAGGACTGACTCCCCTGGGGAGACTCCAGAAGTACCCCAAGATCCATGTCAGCACTGGAGAGGAATCCTCAGGTTCCGGCACCGACTCCACACAAGGTCTTAGGCCCCATCGACGGGAGAGGAATCCCGAGGCCCCCGAGCAACTCGCATGGGGACTGGCCTTTCCTGAGGCCACCAGAGCGGGTCCCTGAGGTCCCCGTC
>NW_017215158.1:0-24148 GCF_001704415.2 Capra hircus
TCCCACGTGCCACCATTGTGTGAGTCGATCCTCGGCTTGAAAGTCGAGTCAGTGCAGGGAAAACAGGTTTCGCTGGAATGGACTGAGACATTTGGGGGACTCTGGAATGGTGGCACGACCCTGGAGTTCCTCTCCCTTTCCTGTGGAGGGCGCCTCCTCTTGAGATGCGACGGGGAACGCGGGAAATTTTTTCCCGATCACTCAGGAAAAGGATTCCCTCCTCTCGAGCTAGGAGGCGTAAAAAGGGCTCCTCTGGATGTGGGCGGGACTCTCGTGCTTCCTCTCGAGTGGAGACGGTATGTTGGGGAACTTCTTGAGTTGCAGAAAGGGTTTGAAGGACCCTGTGGAAGTTTCCAGAGTTTAGTTTTGATTTGGCCTCGAGATGCCTCAGCAGAAATGGGCCTTATCTTGCCTGGAGGGGAGAACATCCTGGATTTTCTTGAGTTGTGGCAGGTGCTCTCGACTTACGATGGGGACCTCAGGGACCCGCTCTGGTGGCCTCAGGAAAGGCCAGTCCCCTTGCGAGTTGCTCGGGAAGCCTCTCGTGATGTCTCTCCAGTCGATGCCTGGGCCTAAGACCTTGTGTGGAGTCGGTGCCGGAACCTGAGCATTCCTCTCCAGTGCTGACTTGGATCTTGGGGTACTACTGGAGACTCCCAGGGGAGTCAGTCCTCGTCTCGAGTGGGGGCATGCACGTGCGCTTTCTTTCCGAGATTTAGCAGCAGTGTCACCGCTTCCCTTCGCGTGGATCAAGGGATCTGTGGCTTTCCCTCGAGGCTTTCCCACGAGGCTTTCCCACGAGGCTTTCCCACAGGGCTGTCCCACGTGCCACCATGGTGTGAGTCGATACTCAGCGTGAAAGTCGAGGCAGTGCAGGGAAAACAGGTTTCCCTGGAATGGACTGAGACATCTGGGGGACTCTGGGAATGGTGACACGACCCTGGAGTTCCTCTCGCCTTTCCTGTGGAGAGCGCCTCCTCTTGAGATGCGACGGCAACGCCGGGAATTCTTTCCCGACCACGCAGGGCAACGATACCTCCCCTCGAGCTAGGAGGCGGAAACGGGGCACCTCTGCATGTGGGCGAGACTCTCGTGCTTCCTCTCGAGTGGAGACGGGTATGTTGGGGAACTTCTTGAGTTGCAGCAAGGGTGTGAAGGACCCTTTGGAAGTTCCAGATATTAGGTGTTATTAGCCTCGAGAAGCCTCAGCGGAAATGGGCCTCATCTGCCTGAAGGGGTGTACCTCCTGGATTTTCTCGAGTTGCGGCAGGTGCTCTCGACTTACGACGGGGACCTCAGGGACCCGCTCTCGTGGCCTCAGGAAAGGCCAGTCCCCATGCGAGTTGCTCGGGGGCCTCTCGGAATTCCTCTCCCGTCGATGCCGGGGCCTAAGACCTTGTGTGGAGTCGGTACCGCAACCTGAGGATTCCTCTCCAGTGCTGACATGGATCTTGGGGTACTTCTGGAGTCTCCCCAGGGGAGTCAGTCCTCGTCTCGATTTGGGGCATGCAGGTGCGCTTTCCTCCCCAGGTGTAGCAGCAGTGTCACGCTTCCCTTCGCGTGGATCAAGGGATCTGTGGCTTTCCCTCGAGGCTTTCCCACGAGGCTTTCCCACGAGGCTTTCCCACAGGGCTGTCCCACGTGCCACCGTGGTGTGAGTCGATCCTCAGATTGAAAGTCGAGGCAGTGCAGGGAAACCAGGTTTCCCTGGAATGGACTGAGACATCTGGGGGACTCTGGGAATGGTGGCACGACCCTGGAGTTCCTCTCGCCTTTCCTGTGGAGAGCGCCTCCTCATGAGATGCGACGGGAACACCGGGAATTCTTTCCGGAACATACAAGGAAAGGATACCTGACCGCGAGGTACGAGGCGGAAACGGGGCTCCTCTGCATGTGGTCGGGACTCTCGTGCTTCCTCTCGAGTGGAGTCAGGTATGTTGGGGAACTTCTTGAGTTGTAGCAAGTGTGTGAAGGACCCTTTGGAAGTTCCAGAGGTTAGGTATGATTAGCCTCCAGACGCCTCAGAGGAAAAGGGCCTCATCTCGCCTGGAGGGGAGAACCTCCTGGATTTTCTCGAGTTGCGGCTGGTGCTTTCGACTTATGACGGGGACCTCAGGGACCCGCTCTGGTGTCCTCAGGAAAGGCCAGTCCCCATGCGAGTTGCTCGGGGGCCTCTCGGGATTCCTCTCCCTTCGACGCCGGGGCCTAAGACCTTGTGTGGAGTCGGTGCGGGAACCTGAGGATTCCTCTCCAGTGCTGACGTGGATCTTGGGGTACCTCCGGAGTCTCCCCAGGGGAGTCAGTCCTCGTTTCAAGAAGGGGCATGCACGTGTGCTTTCCTCCCGAATTGCAGCAGCAGTGTCACGCTTCCCTTCCCGTGGATCAAGGAATCAGTGGCTTTTCCTCGGGGCATTCACATGAGGCTTTCACACGAGGCTTTCCCACAGGGCTGTCCCACGTGCCACCGTGGTGTGAGTCGATCCTCGGCTTGAAAGTTGAGGCAGTGCAGGGAAAACAGGTTTCCCTGCAATGGACTGAGACCTCTGGGGGACTCTGGGAATGGTGGCACCACCCTGGAGTTCCTCTCGCCTTTCCTGTGGAGAGCACCTCTTTTTGAGATGCGACGGGAACGCCGGGAATTCTTTCCCGACCACGCAGGGAACGGATCCCTGCTCTCGAGCTAGGAGGCGGAAACGGGGCTCCTCTGGATGTGGGCGGGACTCTCGTGCTTCCTCTCGAGTGGAGATGGGTTTATCTGGGAACTTCTTAAGTTGCAGCAGGGGTGTGAAGGACCCTTTGGAAGTTCCAGAGTTTAGGTGTGATTAGCCTCGAGACGCCTCAGTGGAAATGGGCCTCATCTCGCCTGGAGGGGAGAACCTCCTGAATTTTCTCGAGTTGGGGCAGGTGCTCTCGACTTCCGACAGGGACCTAAGGGACCCGCTCTGTTGGCCTCAGGAAAGGCCAGTCCCCATGCGAGTTGCTCGGGGGCCTCTCGGGATTCCTCTCCCGTCGATGCCGGGGCCTAAGTCCTTGTGTGGAGTCGGTGTCGGAACCTGAGAATTCCTCTCCAGTGCTGACATGGATCTTGGGGTACTTCTGGAGTCACCCCAGGGGAGTCAGTCCTCGTCTCGACTGGGGGCATGCACGTGCGCTTTCCTCCCGAGCTGTAGCAGAAGTGTCACGCTTCCCTTCGCGTGGAAAAGTGATCTGTGGGTTTCCCTCAAGGCTTTTCCACGAGGCTTTCCCACAGGGCTGTCCCACGTGCCACCGTGGTGTGAGGCGATCCTCGCCTTGAAATTCGAGGCAGTGCAGGGAAAACACCTTTCCCTGGAATGGACTGAGACATCTGGGGGACTCTGGGAATGGTGGCACGACCCTGGAGTTCCTCTCGCCTTTCTGTGGAGAGCGCCTCCTCTTGAGATGCGACGGGAAAACCGGGAATTCTTTCCCTACCACGCAGGGAAAGGATTCCTCCTCTCGAGCTATGAGGCGGAAATGGGGCTCCTCTGGATGTGGGCGGGACTTTCGTGCTTCCTCTCGATAGGAGCTGGGTATGTAGGGGAACTTCTTGATTTGCAGCAAGGGTGTGAAGGACCCTTTGGAAGTTCCAGAGGTTAGGTGTGATTAGCCTCGTGATGCCTCAGCGGAAATGGGCCTCATCTCGCCAGAATGGCAGAACCTCCTGGATTTTCTCGAGTTGCAGCAGGTGCTCTCGACTTACGACGGGGACCTCAGGGACCCGCTCTGGTGGCCTCTGTAAAGGCCAGACCCCATGCGAGTAGCTTGAGGGCCTCTCAGGATTCCTCTCCCCTCGATGCCGGGGCCTACGATTTTGTGTGGAGTCGGTACTGGAACCTGAGGATTCCTCTCCAGTGCTGACATGGATCTTGGGGAACTTCTGGAGTCGCCCCAGGGGAGTCAGTCCTCCTCTCTAGTGGGGGTATGCACGTGCTTTTTTCTCCCGAGATGCAGCAGCAGTGTCACGCTTCCCTTCGCGTGGATCAAGGGATCTGTGGCTTTCCCTGGAGGCTTTCCCACGAGGCTTTCCCACGAGGCTATCCCACACGGCTGTTCCACCTGCCACGGTGGTGTGAGTCGTTCCTCGGCTTGAAAGTCGAGGCAGTGTAGGGAATACAGGTTTCCCTGGAATGGACTGAGACATCTGGTGGACTATGGGAATGGTGACACGACCGTGGAGTTCATCTCGCCTTTCCTGTGGAGAGGGCCTCCTCTGGAGATGCGACGGGAACGACGGGAATTCTTTCGCCAACACGCAGATAAAAGATCCCTCCTCTCGAGCTATGAGGCAGAAACCGGGCTCCTCTGGATGTGAGAGGGACTCTCGTGCTTCCACTCTAGTGGAGACGGGTATTTCGGGGATCTTCTTGAGTTGCAGCAAGGGTGTGAAGGACCCTTTGGAAGTTCCAGAGGTTAGGTGTGATTAGCCTCGAGACGCCTCAGCGGAAATGGGCCTCATTACGCCTGGAGGTGTGAACCTCCTGGATTTTCTCGAGTTGCGGCAGGTGCTCTCAACTTACAAAGGGCACAACATGGACCCGCTCTGGTGGCCTTAGGAAAGGCCAGTCCACATGCGAGTTGCTCGGGGGCCTCTAGGGATTCCTCTCCCGACGATGCCGGGCCCTAAGACCTTGTGTGGAGTCGGTGCTGGAACCTGAGGATTCCTCTCCAGTGCTGACATGGATCTTGGGGTACTTCTGGAGTCTCCCCAGGGGAGTCAGTCCTCGTCTCGAGTTTGGATATGCACGTGTGCTTTCCTCCCGAGCTGTAGCAGCATTGTCACGCTTCCCTTCGCGTGGATCAAGGGATCTGTGGCTTTCCCTCGAGGCTTTCCCACGAGGCTTTCCAATGAAACTTTCCCACAGGGCTCTCCCACGTGCCACCATGGTGTGAGTCGTTCCTCGGCTTGAAAGTCGAGGAAGTGCAGAGAAAAAAGGTTTCCCTGGAATGGACTGAGACATCTGGGGGACTCTGGGAATGGTGGCCGGACCCTGGAGTTCCTCTCGCCTTTCCTGTGGAGAGCTCCTCTTTTTGAGATGCGACGGGAACGCAGGGAATTCTTTCCCGACCACGCAGGGAAAGGATCCCTGCTTTCGAGCTAGGAGGTGGAAACTGGGCTCCTCTGGATGTGGGCGGGACTCTCGTGCTTCCTCTCGAGTGGAGACGGGTATGTCGAGGAACTTTTTGAGTTGCAGCATGGGTGTGAAGGACCCTTTGGAAGTTCCAGAGGTTAGGTGTGATTAGCCTCTAGATGCCTCAGCGGAAATGGGCCTCATCTCGCCTGGAGGGGAGAACCTCCTGGATGTTCTCAAGTTGCGACAGGTGCTCTCGACTTATGACGGGGACCTCAGGGACCCGCTCTGGTGGCCTCAGGAAAGGCCAGGCCCCATGCGAGTTGCTCGGGGGCCTATCGGTATTCCTCTCCCGTCGATGCCGGGGCCTAAGACCTTGTGTGCCAGAACGTGAGGATTACTCTCCAGTGTTGACATGGAACTTGGGGTACTTCTGGAGTCCTCCCAGGGGAGTTAATCGTCGTCTTGAATGGGGGCATGCACGTGCGCTTTCCTCCCGAGCTGCAGCAGCAGTGTCAGGCTTCCCTTCCCGTGGATCAAGGGATCTGTGGCTTTCCCTCGAGGCTTTCCCACGAGGCTTTCCCACAGGACTGTCCCACGTGCCACCGTGGTGTGAGTCGATCCTCGGCTTGAAAGTCGAGGCAGTTCAGGGAAAACAGGTTTTCCTGGAATGGACTGTGACATCTGGGGGCTCTGGGAATGTGGCACGACCCTGGAGTTCCTCTCGCCTTTCCTGTTGAGAGCGCCTCCTCTTGAGATGCGACAGGAAGGCCGGGAATTCTTTCCCGACCATGCAGGGAAAGGATCCCACCTCTCGAGCTATGCGGCGGAAACTGGGCTCCTCTGGATGTGGGCGGGACTCTCGTTCTTCCTCTCGACTGGAGATGGGTATGTCGGGGAACTTATTGAGTTGCAGCAAGGGTGTGAAAGACCCTTTGGAAGTTCCAGAGGTAAGGTGAGATTAGCCTCGAGACCCCTCAGGGTAAAAGGGCTCATCTCGCCTGGAGGGGAGAACCTCCTGGATTTTCTCGAGTTGCGGCAGGTGCTCTCCACTTACGACGGGCCCCTTAGGGACCCGCTCTGGTGGCCTCAGGAAAGGACAGTCCCCATGCGAGTTGCTCTGGGGCCTCTCGGGATTCCTCTCCCGTAGATGCCGGGGCCTAAGACCTTGTGTGTAGTCGGTGCCAGAACCTGAGGATTCCTCTCCAGTGCTGATATGGATCTTGGGGTACTTCTGGAGTGTCCCCACAGGGAGTCAGTCCACGTCTCGAGTGGGGGCAAGCACGTGCGCTTTCCTCCCGAGCTCTAGCAGCAGTGTCACGCTTCCCGTCGCGTGGATCAAGTGATCTTTACCTTTCCCTTGAGGCTCTCCCTCGAGGCTTTCCCACGAGGCTTTCCCCCAGGGATGTTCCACGTGCCACCGTGGTGTGAGTCGATCCTCGGCTTGAAAGTCGACGCAGTGCAGGGAAAACAAGTTTCCCTGGAATGGACTGAGACATATGGGGGACTCTGGGAATGGTGGCACGACCCTGGAGTTCCTCTCGCCTTTCCTGTGGAGAGCTCCTGCTCTTGAGATGCGAAGGGAACGCCGGGAATTCTTTCCCGACCACGCAGGGAAAGGATCCCTCCTCTCGAGCCAGGAGGCGGTACCGAGACTCCTCTGGGTTTGGGCGGGACTCTCATGATTCCTCTCGAGTGGAGATGGGTATGTCGGGGAACTTCTTAAGTTGCAGCAAGGGTATGAAGCACCCTTTGGAAGTTCCAGAGGTTAGGTGTGATTTGCCTGCAGACGCCTCACCGGAAATGGGCCTCATCTCGCCTGGAGGGGAGAACCTCCTGGATTTTCTCGAGTTGCGGCAGGTGCTCTCGACTTACGACGGGGACCTCAGGGACCCACTCTGGTGGCATCAGGAAAGGCCAGTCCCCATGTGAGTTGCTCGGGGGCCTCTCAGGATTCCTCTCCCGTCGATCCCGGGGCCTAAGACCTTGTGTGGAGTCGGTGCCGGAACCTGAGGATTCCTCTCCAGTGCTGACATGTACCTTGGGGTACTTCTGGAGTCTCCCCGGGGAGTCAGTCCTCGTCTCGAGTGGGGGCCTGCACGTTCGCTTTCCTCCCAAGCTGTAGCAGCAGTGTCACGCTTCCCTACGCGTGGATCAAGGGATGTGTGGCATTCCCTCGAGGCTTTCCCACGAGACTTTCCCACGAGGCTTTTCCACAGGGCTGTCCCACGTGCCACCGTGGTGTGAGTCGATCCTCGGCTTGAATGTCGAGGCACTGCAGGGAAAACAGGTTTCCCTGGAATGGACTGAGACATCTGGGGGACTCTGGGAATGGTGGCACGACCCTGGAGTTCCTCTCGCCTTTCCTGTGGAGAGCGCCTCCTCTTGAGATGCGACGGGAACGCCGGGAATTCTTTCCCGAACACGCAGGGAAAGGATCCCTCCTCAGGAGCTAGGAGGCGGAAACGGGATTCCTCTGGATGTGGGTCGAACTCTCGTGCTTCCTCTCGCGTGGAGACGGGTATGTCGGGAAACTTCTTGAGTTGCAGCAAGGGTGTGAAGGACCCTTTGGAAGTTCCAGAGGTTAGGTGTGATTAGCCTCGAGACGCCTCACCGGAAATGGGCCTCATCTCGCCTGGAGGGGAGAACCTCCTGGATTTCCTCGAGTTGCGGCAGGTGCTCTCGACTTACGACGGGGACCTCAGGGACCCGCTCTGGTGGCCTCAGGAAAGGCCAGTCCCCATGCGAGTTGCTCGGGGGCCTCTCGGGATTCCCCTCCCGTCGATCCCGGGGCCTAAGACCTTGTGTGGAGTCGGTGCCGGAACCTGAGGTTTCCTCCCCAGTGATAACATGGATCTTGTGGTACTTCTGGAGTCTCCACAGTGGAGTCAGTCCTCGCTCGAGTGGGGGCATGCACGTGCGCTTTCCTCCTGAACTGTAGCAGCAGTGTGGCTCTTCCGTTCGCGTGGATCAAGGGATATGTGGCTTTCCCTCGAGGCTTTCCCACGAGGCTTTTCCACAGTGCTGTCCCACGTGCCACCATTGTGTGAGTCGATCCTCGGCTTGAAAGTCGAGTCAGTGCAGGGAAAACAGGTTTCGCTGGAATGGACTGAGACATTTGGGGGACTCTGGGAATGGTGGCACGACCCTGGAGTTCCTCTCCCCTTTCCTGTGGAGGGCGCCTCCTCTTGAGATGCGACGGGAACGCCGGGAATTTTTTCCCGATCACTCAGGGAAAGGATCCCTCCTCTCGAGCTAGGAGGCGTAAAAAGGGCTCCTCTGGATGTGGGCGGGACTCTCGTGCTTCCTCTCGAGTGGAGACGGTATGTTGGGGAACTTCTTGAGTTGCAGAAAGGGTTTGAAGGACCCTGTGGAAGTTCCAGAGTTTAGTTTTGATTGGCCTCGAGATGCCTCAGCAGAAATGGGCCTTATCTTGCCTGGAGGGGAGAACATCCTGGATTTTCTTGAGTTGTGGCAGGTGCTCTCGACTTACGATGGGGACCTCAGGGACCCGCTCTGGTGGCCTCAGGAAAGGCCAGTCCCCTTGCGAGTTGCTCGGGAGCCTCTCGTGATGTCTCTCCAGTCGATGCCTGGGCCTAAGACCTTGTGTGGAGTCGGTGCCGGAACCTGAGCATTCCTCTCCAGTGCTGACTTGGATCTTGGGGTACTACTGGAGACTCCCAGGGGAGTCAGTCCTCGTCTCGAGTGGGGGCATGCACGTGCGCTTTCTTTCCGAGATTTAGCAGCAGTGTCACGCTTCCCTTCGCGTGGATCAAGGGATCTGTGGCTTTCCCTCGAGGCTTTCCCACGAGGCTTTCCCACGAGGCTTTCCCACAGGGCTGTCCCACGTGCCACCATGGTGTGAGTCGATACTCAGCGTGAAAGTCGAGGCAGTGCAGGGAAAACAGGTTTCCCTGGAATGGACTGAGACATCTGGGGGACTCTGGGAATGGTGACACGACCCTGGAGTTCCTCTCGCCTTTCCTGTGGAGAGCGCCTCCTCTTGAGATGCGACGGCAACGCCGGGAATTCTTTCCCGACCACGCAGGGCAACGATACCTCCCCTCGAGCTAGGAGGCGGAAACGGGGCACCTCTGCATGTGGGCGAGACTCTCGTGCTTCCTCTCGAGTGGAGACGGGTATGTTGGGGAACTTCTTGAGTTGCAGCAAGGGTGTGAAGGACCCTTTGGAAGTTCCAGATATTAGGTGTTATTAGCCTCGAGAAGCCTCAGCGGAAATGGGCCTCATCTGCCTGAAGGGGTGTACCTCCTGGATTTTCTCGAGTTGCGGCAGGTGCTCTCGACTTACGACGGGGACCTCAGGGACCCGCTCTCGTGGCCTCAGGAAAGGCCAGTCCCCATGCGAGTTGCTCGGGGGCCTCTCGGAATTCCTCTCCCGTCGATGCCGGGGCCTAAGACCTTGTGTGGAGTCGGTACCGCAACCTGAGGATTCCTCTCCAGTGCTGACATGGATCTTGGGGTACTTCTGGAGTCTCCCCAGGGGAGTCAGTCCTCGTCTCGATTTGGGGCATGCAGGTGCGCTTTCCTCCCCAGGTGTAGCAGCAGTGTCACGCTTCCCTTCGCGTGGATCAAGGGATCTGTGGCTTTCCCTCGAGGCTTTCCCACGAGGCTTTCCCACGAGGCTTTCCCACAGGGCTGTCCCACGTGCCACCGTGGTGTGAGTCGATCCTCAGATTGAAAGTCGAGGCAGTGCAGGGAAACCAGGTTTCCCTGGAATGGACTGAGACATCTGGGGGACTCTGGGAATGGTGGCACGACCCTGGAGTTCCTCTCGCCTTTCCTGTGGAGAGCGCCTCCTCATGAGATGCGACGGGAACACCGGGAATTCTTTCCGGAACATACAAGGAAAGGATACCTGACCGCGAGGTACGAGGCGGAAACGGGGCTCCTCTGCATGTGGTCGGGACTCTCGTGCTTCCTCTCGAGTGGAGTCAGGTATGTTGGGGAACTTCTTGAGTTGTAGCAAGTGTGTGAAGGACCCTTTGGAAGTTCCAGAGGTTAGGTATGATTAGCCTCCAGACGCCTCAGAGGAAAAGGGCCTCATCTCGCCTGGAGGGGAGAACCTCCTGGATTTTCTCGAGTTGCGGCTGGTGCTTTCGACTTATGACGGGGACCTCAGGGACCCGCTCTGGTGTCCTCAGGAAAGGCCAGTCCCCATGCGAGTTGCTCGGGGGCCTCTCGGGATTCCTCTCCCTTCGACGCCGGGGCCTAAGACCTTGTGTGGAGTCGGTGCGGGAACCTGAGGATTCCTCTCCAGTGCTGACGTGGATCTTGGGGTACCTCCGGAGTCTCCCCAGGGGAGTCAGTCCTCGTTTCAAGAAGGGGCATGCACGTGTGCTTTCCTCCCGAATTGCAGCAGCAGTGTCACGCTTCCCTTCCCGTGGATCAAGGAATCAGTGGCTTTTCCTCGGGGCATTCACATGAGGCTTTCACACGAGGCTTTCCCACAGGGCTGTCCCACGTGCCACCGTGGTGTGAGTCGATCCTCGGCTTGAAAGTTGAGGCAGTGCAGGGAAAACAGGTTTCCCTGCAATGGACTGAGACCTCTGGGGGACTCTGGGAATGGTGGCACCACCCTGGAGTTCCTCTCGCCTTTCCTGTGGAGAGCACCTCTTTTTGAGATGCGACGGGAACGCCGGGAATTCTTTCCCGACCACGCAGGGAACGGATCCCTGCTCTCGAGCTAGGAGGCGGAAACGGGGCTCCTCTGGATGTGGGCGGGACTCTCGTGCTTCCTCTCGAGTGGAGATGGGTTTATCTGGGAACTTCTTAAGTTGCAGCAGGGGTGTGAAGGACCCTTTGGAAGTTCCAGAGTTTAGGTGTGATTAGCCTCGAGACGCCTCAGTGGAAATGGGCCTCATCTCGCCTGGAGGGGAGAACCTCCTGAATTTTCTCGAGTTGGGGCAGGTGCTCTCGACTTCCGACAGGGACCTAAGGGACCCGCTCTGTTGGCCTCAGGAAAGGCCAGTCCCCATGCGAGTTGCTCGGGGGCCTCTCGGGATTCCTCTCCCGTCGATGCCGGGGCCTAAGTCCTTGTGTGGAGTCGGTGTCGGAACCTGAGAATTCCTCTCCAGTGCTGACATGGATCTTGGGGTACTTCTGGAGTCACCCCAGGGGAGTCAGTCCTCGTCTCGACTGGGGGCATGCACGTGCGCTTTCCTCCCGAGCTGTAGCAGAAGTGTCACGCTTCCCTTCGCGTGGAAAAGTGATCTGTGGGTTTCCCTCAAGGCTTTTCCACGAGGCTTTCCCACAGGGCTGTCCCACGTGCCACCGTGGTGTGAGGCGATCCTCGCCTTGAAATTCGAGGCAGTGCAGGGAAAACACCTTTCCCTGGAATGGACTGAGACATCTGGGGGACTCTGGGAATGGTGGCACGACCCTGGAGTTCCTCTCGCCTTTCTGTGGAGAGCGCCTCCTCTTGAGATGCGACGGGAAAACCGGGAATTCTTTCCCTACCACGCAGGGAAAGGATTCCTCCTCTCGAGCTATGAGGCGGAAATGGGGCTCCTCTGGATGTGGGCGGGACTTTCGTGCTTCCTCTCGATAGGAGCTGGGTATGTAGGGGAACTTCTTGATTTGCAGCAAGGGTGTGAAGGACCCTTTGGAAGTTCCAGAGGTTAGGTGTGATTAGCCTCGTGATGCCTCAGCGGAAATGGGCCTCATCTCGCCAGAATGGGCAGAACCTCCTGGATTTTCTCGAGTTGCAGCAGGTGCTCTCGACTTACGACGGGGACCTCAGGGACCCGCTCTGGTGGCCTCTGTAAAGGCCAGACCCCATGCGAGTAGCTTGAGGGCCTCTCAGGATTCCTCTCCCCTCGATGCCGGGGCCTACGATTTTGTGTGGAGTCGGTACTGGAACCTGAGGATTCCTCTCCAGTGCTGACATGGATCTTGGGGAACTTCTGGAGTCGCCCCAGGGGAGTCAGTCCTCCTCTCTAGTGGGGGTATGCACGTGCTTTTTTCTCCCGAGATGCAGCAGCAGTGTCACGCTTCCCTTCGCGTGGATCAAGGGATCTGTGGCTTTCCCTGGAGGCTTTCCCACGAGGCTTTCCCACGAGGCTATCCCACACGGCTGTTCCACCTGCCACGGTGGTGTGAGTCGTTCCTCGGCTTGAAAGTCGAGGCAGTGTAGGGAATACAGGTTTCCCTGGAATGGACTGAGACATCTGGTGGACTATGGGAATGGTGACACGACCGTGGAGTTCATCTCGCCTTTCCTGTGGAGAGGGCCTCCTCTGGAGATGCGACGGGAACGACGGGAATTCTTTCGCCAACACGCAGATAAAAGATCCCTCCTCTCGAGCTATGAGGCAGAAACCGGGCTCCTCTGGATGTGAGAGGGACTCTCGTGCTTCCACTCTAGTGGAGACGGGTATTTCGGGGATCTTCTTGAGTTGCAGCAAGGGTGTGAAGGACCCTTTGGAAGTTCCAGAGGTTAGGTGTGATTAGCCTCGAGACGCCTCAGCGGAAATGGGCCTCATTACGCCTGGAGGTGTGAACCTCCTGGATTTTCTCGAGTTGCGGCAGGTGCTCTCAACTTACAAAGGGCACAACATGGGACCCGCTCTGGTGGCCTTAGGAAAGGCCAGTCCACATGCGAGTTGCTCGGGGGCCTCTAGGGATTCCTCTCCCGACGATGCCGGGCCCTAAGACCTTGTGTGGAGTCGGTGCTGGAACCTGAGGATTCCTCTCCAGTGCTGACATGGATCTTGGGGTACTTCTGGAGTCTCCCCAGGGGAGTCAGTCCTCGTCTCGAGTTTGGATATGCACGTGTGCTTTCCTCCCGAGCTGTAGCAGCATTGTCACGCTTCCCTTCGCGTGGATCAAGGGATCTGTGGCTTTCCCTCGAGGCTTTCCCACGAGGCTTTCCAATGAAACTTTCCCACAGGGCTCTCCCACGTGCCACCATGGTGTGAGTCGTTCCTCGGCTTGAAAGTCGAGGAAGTGCAGAGAAAAAAGGTTTCCCTGGAATGGACTGAGACATCTGGGGGACTCTGGGAATGGTGGCACGGACCCTGGAGTTCCTCTCGCCTTTCCTGTGGAGAGCTCCTCTTTTTGAGATGCGACGGGAACGCAGGGAATTCTTTCCCGACCACGCAGGGAAAGGATCCCTGCTTTCGAGCTAGGAGGTGGAAACTGGGCTCCTCTGGATGTGGGCGGGACTCTCGTGCTTCCTCTCGAGTGGAGACGGGTATGTCGAGGAACTTCTTGAGTTGCAGCAAGGGTGTGAAGGACCCTTTGGAAGTTCCAGAGGTTAGGTGTGATTAGCCTCTAGATGCCTCAGCGGAAATGGGCCTCATCTCGCCTGGAGGGGAGAACCTCCTGGATGTTCTCAAGTTGCGACAGGTGCTCTCGACTTATGACGGGGACCTCAGGGACCCGCTCTGGTGGCCTCAGGAAAGGCCAGGTCCCCATGCGAGTTGCTCGGGGGCCTCATCGGTATTCCTCTCCCGTCGATGCCGGGGCCTAAGACCTTGTGTGGTCGTGCCAGAACCGTGAGGATTACTCTCCAGTGCTGACATGGAATCTTGGGGTACTTCTGGAGTCCTCCCCAGGGGAGTCAAGTCCTCGTCTCGAATGGGGGCATGCACGTGCGCTTTCCTCCCGAGCTGCAGCAGCAGTGTCAGGCTTCCCTTCCCGTGGATCAAGGGATCTGTGGCTTTCCCTCGAGGCTTTCCCACGAGGCTTTCCCACAGGGACTGTCCCACGTGCCACCGTGGTGTGAGTCGATCCTCGGCTTGAAAGTCGAGGCAGTGCAGGGAAAACAGGTTTTCCCTGGAATGGACTGAGACATCTGGGGGACTCTGGGAATGGTGGCACGACCCTGGAGTTCCTCTCGCCTTTCCTGTGGAGAGCGCCTCCTCTTGAGATGCGACAGGAAGGCCGGGAATTCTTTCCCGACCACGCAGGGAAAGGATCCCTACCTCTCGAGCTAGGAGGCGGAAACTGGGGCTCCTCTGGATGTGGGCGGGACTCTCGTGCTTCCTCTCGAGTGGAGACGGGTATGTCGGGGAACTTCTTGAGTTGCAGCAAGGGTGTGAAGGACCCTTTGGAAGTTCCAGAGGTTAAGGTGTGATTAGCCTCGAGACGCCTCAGCGGAAATGGGCCTCATCTCGCCTGGAGGGGAGAACCTCCTGGATTTTCTCGAGTTGCGGCAGGTGCTCTCGACTTACGACGGGGACCTCAGGGACCCGCTCTGGTGGCCTCAGGAAAGGCCAGTCCCCATGCGAGTTGCTCTGGGGCCTCTCGGGATTCCTCTCCCGTCGATGCCGGGGCCTAAGACCTTGTGTGGAGTCGGTGCCAGAACCTGAGGATTCCTCTCCAGTGCTGACATGGATCTTGGGGTACTTCTGGAGTCTCCCCAGGGGAGTCAGTCCTCGTCTCGAGTGGGGCATGCACGTGCGCTTTCCTCCCGAGCTGTAGCAGCAGTGTCACGCTTCCCTTCGCGTGGATCAAGTGATCTGTGGCTTTCCCTCGAGGCTTTCCCACGAGGCTTTCCCACGAGGCTTTCCCACAGGGCTGTCCCACGTGCCACCGTGGTGTGAGTCGATCCTCGGCTTGAAAGTCGAGGCAGTGCAGGGAAAACAGTTTCCCTGGAATGGACTGAGACATCTGGGGGACTCTGGGAATGGTGGCACGACCCTGGAGTTCCTCTCGCCTTTCCTGTGGAGAGCTGCCTGCCTCTTGAGATGCGAACGGGAACGCCGGGAATTCTTTCCCGACCACGCAGGGAAAGGATCCCTCCTCTCGAGCTAGGAGGCGGAAACGGGCTCCTCTGGGATGTGGGCGGGACTCTCATGATTCCTCTCGAGTGGAGACGGGTATGTCGGGGAACTTCTTGAGTTGCAGCAAGGGTGTGAAGCACCCTTTGGAAGTTCCAGAGGTTAGGTGTGATTTGCCTCGAGACGCCTCAGCCGGAAATGGGCCTCATCTCGCCTGGAGGGGAGAACCTCCTGGATTTTCTCGAGTTGCGGCAGGTGCTCTCGACTTACGACGGGGACCTCAGGGACCCGCTCTGGTGGCATCAGGAAAGGCCAGTCCCCATGCTGAGTTGCTCGGGGGCCTCTCAGGATTCCTCTCCCGTCGATGCCGGGGCCTAAGACCTTGTGTGGAGTCGGTGCCGGAACCTGAGGATTCCTCTCCAGTGCTGACATGGATCTTGGGGTACTTCTGGAGTCTCCCCAGGGGAGTCAGTCCTCGTCTCGAGTGGGGGCATGCACGTGCGCTTTCCTCCCAAGCTGTAGCAGCAGTGTCACGCTTCCCTTCGCGTGGATCAAGGGATCTGTGGCTTTCCCTCGAGGCTTTCCCACGAGGCTTTCCCACGAGGCTTTCCCACAGGGCTGTCCCACGTGCCACCGTGGTGTGAGTCGATCCTCGGCTTGAAAGTCGAGGCAGTGCAGGGAAAACAGGTTTCCCTGGAATGGACTGAGACATCTGGGGGACTCTGGGAATGGTGGCACGACCCTGGAGTTCCTCTCGCCTTTCCTGTGGAGAGCGCCTCCTCTTGAGATGCGACGGGAACGCCGGGAATTCTTTCCCGACCACGCAGGGAAAGGATCCCTCCTCTCGAGCTAGGAGGCGGAAACGGGGCTCCTCTGGATGTGGGTCGGGACTCTCGTGCTTCCTCTCGAGTGGAGACGGGTATGTCGGGGAACTTCTTGAGTTGCAGCAAGGGTGTGAAGGACCCTTTGGAAGTTCCAGAGGTTAGGTGTGATTAGCCTCGAGACGCCTCAGCGGAAATGGGCCTCATCTCGCCTGGAGGGGAGAACCTCCTGGATTTTCTCGAGTTGCGGCAGGTGCTCTCGACTTACGACGGGGACCTCAGGGACCCGCTCTGGTGGCCTCAGGAAAGGCCAGTCCCCATGCGAGTTGCTCGGGGGCCTCTCGGGATTCCTCTCCCGTCGATGCCGGGGCCTAAGACCTTGTGTGGAGTCGGTGCCGGAACCTGAGGATTCCTCTCCAGTGCTGACATGGATCTTGGGGTACTTCTGGAGTCTCCCCAGGGGAGTCAGTCCTCGTCTCGAGTGGGGGCATGCACGTGCGCTTTCCTCCCGAGCTGTAGCAGCAGTGTCACGCTTCCCTTCGCGTGGATCAAGGGATCTGTGGCTTCCCTCGAGGCTTTCCCGAGGCTTTCCCACGAGGCTTTCCCACAGGGCTGTCCCACGTGCCACCGTGGTGTGAGTCGATCCTCGGCTTGAAAGTCGAGGCAGTGCAGGGAAAACAGGTTTCCCTGGAATGGACTGAGACATCTGGGGGACTCTGGGAATGGTGGCACGACCCTGGAGTTCCTCTCGCCTTTCCTGTGGAGAGCGCCTCCTCTTGAGATGCGACGGGAACGCCGGGAATTCTTTCCCGACCACGCAGGGAAAGGATCCCTCCTCTCGAGCTAGGAGGCGGAAACGGGGCTCCTCTGGATGTGGGCGGGACTCTCGTGCTTCCTCTCGAGTGGAGACGGGTATGTCGGGGAACTTCTTGAGTTGCAGCAAGGGTGTGAAGGACCCTTTGGAAGTTCCAGAGGTTAGGTGTGATTAGCCTCGAGACGCCTCAGCGGAAATGGGCCTCATCTCGCCTGGAGGGGAGAACCTCCTGGATTTTCTCGAGTTGCGGCAGGTGCTCTCGACTTACGACGGGGACCTCAGGGACCCGCTCTGGTGGCCTCAGGAAAGGCCAGTCCCCATGCGAGTTGCTCGGGGCCTCTCGGGATTCCTCTCCCGTCGATGCCGGGGCCTAAGACCTTGTGTGGAGTCGGTGCCGGAACCTGAGGATTCCTCTCCAGTGCTGACATGGATCTTGGGGTACTTCTGGAGTCTCCCCAGGGGAGTCAGTCCTCGTCTCGAGTGGGGGCATGCACGTGCGCTTTCCTCCCGAGCTGTAGCAGCAGTGTCACGCTTCCCTTCGCGTGGATCAAGGGATCTGTGGCTTTCCCTCGAGGCTTTCCCACGAGGCTTTCCCACGAGGCTTTCCCACAGGGCTGTCCCACGTGCCACCGTGGTGTGAGTCGATCCTCGGCTTGAAAGTCGAGGCAGTGCAGGGAAAACAGGTTTCCCTGGAATGGACTGAGACATCTGGGGGACTCTGGGAATGGTGGCACGACCCTGGAGTTCCTCTCGCCTTTCCTGTGGAGAGCGCCTCCTCTTGAGATGCGACGGGAACGCCGGGAATTCTTTCCCGACCACGCAGGGAAAGGATCCCTCCTCTCGAGCTAGGAGGCGGAAACGGGGCTCCTCTGGATGTGGGCGGGACTCTCGTGCTTCCTCTCGAGTGGAGACGGGTATGTCGGGGAACTTCTTGAGTTGCAGCAAGGGTGTGAAGGACCCTTTGGAAGTTCCAGAGGTTAGGTGTGATTAGCCTCGAGACGCCTCAGCGGAAATGGGCCTCATCTCGCCTGGAGGGGAGAACCTCCTGGATTTTCTCGAGTTGCGGCAGGTGCTCTCGACTTACGACGGGGACCTCAGGGACCCGCTCTGGTGGCCTCAGGAAAGGCCAGTCCCCATGCGAGTTGCTCGGGGGCCTCTCGGGATTCCTCTCCCGTCGATGCCGGGGCCTAAGACCTTGTGTGGAGTCGGTGCCGGAACCTGAGGATTCCTCTCCAGTGCTGACATGGATCTTGGGGTACTTCTGGAGTCTCCCCAGGGGAGTCAGTCCTCGTCTCGAGTGGGGGCATGCACGTGCGCTTTCCTCCCGAGCTGTAGCAGCAGTGTCACGCTTCCCTTCGCTGTGGATCAAGGGATCTGTGGCTTTCCCTCGAGGCTTTCCCACGAGGCTTTCCCACGAGGCTTTCCCACAGGGCTGTCCACGTGCCACCGTGGTGTGAGTCGATCCTCGGCTTGAAAGTCGAGGCAGTGCAGGGAAAACAGGTTTCCCTGGAATGGACTGAGACATCTGGGGGACTCTGGGAATGGTGGCACGACCCTGGAGTTCCTCTCGCCTTTCCTGTGGAGAGCGCCTCCTCTTGAGATGCGACGGGAACGCCGGGAATTCTTTCCCGACCACGCAGGGAAAGGATCCCTCCTCTCGAGCTAGGAGGCGGAAACGGGGCTCCTCTGGATGTGGCGGGACTCTCGTGCTTCCTCTCGAGTGGAGACGGGTATGTCGGGGAACTTCTTGAGTTGCAGCAAGGGTGTGAAGGACCCTTTGGAAGTTCCAGAGGTTAGGTGTGATTAGCCTCGAGACGCCTCAGCGGAAATGGGCCTCATCTCGCCTGGAGGGAGAACCTCCTGGATTTTCTCGAGTTGCGGCAGGTGCTCTCGACTTACGACGGGGACCTCAGGGACCCGCTCTGGTGGCCTCAGGAAAGGCCAGTCCCCATGCGAGTTGCTCGGGGGCCTCTCGGGATTCCTCTCCCGTCGATGCGGGGCCTAAGATCTTGTGTGGAGTCGGTGCCGGAACCTGAGGATTCCTCTCCAGTGCTGACATGGATCTTGGGGTACTTCTGGAGTCTCCCCAGGGGAGTCAGTCCTCGTCTCGAGTGGGGGCATGCACGTGCGCTTTCCTCCCGAGCTGTAGCAGCAGTGTCATCGCTTCCCTTCGCTGTGGATCAAGGGATCTGTGGCTTTCCCTCGAGGCTTTCCCACGAGGCTTTCCCACGAGGCTTTCCCACAGGGCTGTCCCACGTGCCACCGTGGTGTGAGTCGATCCTCGGCTTGAAAGTCGAGGCAGTGCAGGGAAAACAGGTTTCCCTGGAATGGACTGAGACATCTGGGGGACTCTGGGAATGGTGGCACGACCCTGGAGTTCCTCTCGCCTTTCCTGTGGAGAGCGCCTCCTCTTGAGATGCGACGGGAACGCCGGGAATTCTTTCCCGACCACGCAGGGAAAGGATCCCTCCTCTCGAGCTAGGAGGCGGAAACGGGGCTCCTCTGGATGTGGGCGGGACTCTCGTGCTTCCTCTCGAGTGGAGACGGGTATGTCGGGGAACTTCTTGAGTTGCAGCAAGGGTGTGAAGGACCCTTTGGAAGTTCCAGAGGTTAGGTGTGATTAGCCTCGAGACGCCTCAGCGGAAATGGGCCTCATCTCGCCTGGAGGGGAGAACCTCCTGGATTTTCTCGAGTTGCGGCAGGTGCTCTCGACTTACGACGGGGACCTCAGGGACCCGCTCTGGTGGCCTCAGGAAAGGCCAGTCCCCATGCGAGTTGCTCGGGGGCCTCTCGGGATTCCTCTCCCGTCGATGCCGGGGCCTAAGACCTTGTGTGGAGTCGGTGCCGGAACCTGAGGATTCCTCTCCAGTGCTGACATGGATCTTGGGGTACTTCTGGAGTCTCCCCAGGGGAGTCAGTCCTCGTCTCGAGTGGGGGCATGCACGTGCGCTTTCCTCCCGAGCTGTAGCAGCAGTGTCACGCTTCCCTTCGCGTGGATCAAGGGATCTGTGGCTTTCCCTCGAGGCTTTCCACGAGGCTTTCCCACGAGGCTTTCCCACAGGGCTGTCCCACGTGCCACCGTGGTGTGAGTCGATCCTCGGCTTGAAAGTCGAGGCAGTGCAGGGAAAACAGGTTTCCCTGGAATGGACTGAGACATCTGGGGGACTCTGGGAATGGTGGCACGACCCTGGAGTTCCTCTCGCCTTTCCTGTGGAGAGCGCCTCCTCTTGAGATGCGACGGGAACGCCGGGAATTCTTTCCCGACCACGCAGGGAAAGGATGCCCTCCTCTCGAGCTAGGAGGCGGAAACGGGGCTCCTCTGGATGTGGGCGGGACTCTCGTGCTTCCTCTCGAGTGGAGACGGGTATGTCGGGGAACTTCTTGAGTATGCAGCAAGGGTGTGAAGGACCCTTTGGAAGTTCCAGAGGTTAGGTGTGATTAGCCTCGAGACGCCTCAGCGGAAATGGGCCTCATCTCGCCTGGAGGGGAGAACCTCCTGGATTTTCTCGAGTTGCGGCAGGTGCTCTCGACTTACGACGGGGACCTCAGGGACCCGCTCTGGTGGCCTCAGGAAAGGCCAGTCCCCATGCGAGTTGCTCGGGGGCCTCTCGGGATTCCTCTCCCGTCGATGCCGGGGCCTAAGACCTTGTGTGGAGTCGGTGCCGGAACCTGAGGATTCCTCTCCAGTGCTGACATGGATCTTGGGGTACTTCTGGAGTCTCCCCAGGGGAGTCAGTCCTCGTCTCGAGTGGGGGCATGCACGTGCGATTTCCTCCCGAGCTGTAGCAGCAGTGTCACGCTTCCCTTCGCTGTGGATCAAGGGATCTGTGCTTTCCCTCGAGGCTTTCCCAGGAGGCTTTTCCCACGAGGCTTTCCCACAGGGCTGTCCCACGTGCCACCGTGGTGTGAGTCGATCCTCGGCTTGAAAGTCGAGGCAGTGCAGGGAAAACAGGTTTCCCTGGAATGGACTGAGACATCTGGGGGACTCTGGGAATGGTGGCACGACCCTGGAGTTCCTCTCGCCTTTCCTGTGGAGAGCGCCTCCTCTTGAGATGCGACGGGAACGCCGGGAATTCTTTCCCGACCACGCAGGAAAGGATCCTCCTCTCGAGCTAGGAGGCGGAAACGGGGCTCCTCTGGATGTGGGCGGGACTCTCGTGCTTCCTCTCGAGTGGAGACGGGTATGTCGGGGAACTTCTTGAGTTGCAGCAAGGGTGTGAAGGACCCTTTGGAAGTTCCAGAGGTTAGGTGTGATTAGCCTCGAGACGCCTCAGCGGAAATGGGCCTCATCTCGCCTGGAGGGGAGAACCTCCTGGATTTTCTCGAGTTGCGGCAGGTGCTCTCGACTTACGACGGGGACCTCAGGGACCCGCTCTGGTGGCCTCAGGAAAGGCCAGTCCCCATGCGAGTTGCTCGGGGGCCTCTCGGGATTCCTCTCCCGTCGATGCCTGGGGCCTAAGACCTTGTGTGGAGTCGGTGCCGGAACCTGAGGATTCCTCTCCAGTGCTGACATGGATCTTGGGGTACTTCTGGAGTCTCCCCAGGGGAGTCAGTCCTCGTCTCGAGTGGGGGCATGCACGTGCGCTTTCCTCCCGAGCTGTAGCAGCAGTGTCACGCTTCCCTTCGCGTGGATCAAGGGATCTGTGGCTTTCCCTCGAGGCTTTCCCACGAGGCTTTCCCACGAGGCTTTCCCACAGGGCTGTCCCACGTGCCACCGTGGTGTGAGTCGATCCTCGGCTTGAAAGTCGAGGCAGTGCAGGGAAAACAGGTTTCCCTGGAATGGACTGAGACATCTGGGGACTCTGGGAATGGTGGCACGACCCTGGAGTTCCTCTCGCCTTTCCTGTGGAGAGCGCCTCCTCTTGAGATGCGACGGGAAGCCGGGAATTCTTTCCCGACCACGCAGGGAAAGGATCCCTCCTCTCGAGCTAGGAGGCGGAAACGGGGCTCCTCTGGATGTGGGCGGGACTCTCGTGCTTCCTCTCGAGTGGAGACGGGTATGTCGGGGAACTTCTTGAGTTGCAGCAAGGGTGTGAAGGACCCTTTGGAAGTTCCAGAGGTTAGGTGTGATTAGCCTCGAGACGCCTCAGCGGAAATGGGCCTCATCTCGCCTGGAGGGAGAACCTCCTGGATTTTCTCGAGTTGCGGCAGGTGCTCTCGACTTACGACGGGACCTCAGGGACCCGCTCTGGTGGCCTCAGGAAAGGCCAGTCCCCATGCGAGTTGCTCGGGGGCCTCTCGGGATTCCTCTCCCGTTCGATGCGGGGCCTAAGATCTTGTGTGGAGTCGGTGCCGGAACCTGAGGATTCCTCTCCAGTGCTGACATGGATCTTGGGGTACTTCTGGAGTCTCCCCAGGGGAGTCAGTCCTCGTCTCGAGTGGGGCATGCACGTGCGCTTTCCTCCCGAGCTGTAGCAGCAGTGTCATCGCTTCCCTTCGCGTGGATCAAGGGATCTGTGCTTTCCCTCGAGGCTTTCCCACGAGGCTTTCCCACGAGGCTTCCCACAGGGCTGTCCACGTGCCACCGTGGTGTGAGTCGATCCTCGGCTTGAAAGTCGAGGCAGTGCAGGGAAAACAGGTTTCCCTGGAATGGACTGAGACATCTGGGGGACTCTGGGAATGGTGGCACGACCCTGGAGTTCCTCTCGCCTTTCCTGTGGAGAGCGCCTCCTCTTGAGATGCGACGGGAACGCCGGAATTCTTTCCCGACCACGCAGGGAAAGGATCCCTCCTCTCGAGCTAGGAGGCGGAAACGGGGCTCCTCTGGATGTGGGCGGGACTCTCGTGCTTCCTCTCGAGTGGAGACGGGTATGTCGGGGAACTTCTTGAGTTGCAGCAAGGGTGTGAAGGACCCTTTGGAAGTTCCAGAGTTAGGTGTGATTAGCCTCGAGACGCCTCAGCGGAAATGGGCCTCATCTCGCCTGGAGGGAGAACCTCCTGGATTTTCTCGAGTTGCGGCAGGTGCTCTCGACTTACGACGGGGACCTCAGGACCCGCTCTGGTGGCCTCAGGAAAGGCCAGTCCCCATGCGAGTTGCTCGGGGGCCTCTCGGGATTCCTCTCCGTCGATGCCGGGGCCTAAGATCTTGTGTGGAGTCGGTGCCGGAACCTGAGGATTCCTCTCCAGTGCTGACATGGATCTTGGGGTACTTCTGGAGTCTCCCCAGGGGAGTCAGTCCTCGTCTCGAGTGGGGCATGCACGTGCGCTTTCCTCCCGAGCTGTAGCAGCAGTGTCACGCTTCCCTTCGCTGTGGATCAAGGAATCTGTGGCTTTCCCTCGAGGCTTTCCCACGAGGTTTCCCACGAGGCTTCCACAGGGCTGTCCCACGTGCCACCGTGGTGTGAGTCGATCCTCGGCTTGAAAGTCGAGGCAGTGCAGGGAAAACAGGTTTCCCTGGAATGGACTGAGACATCTGGGGGACTCTGGAATGGTGGCACGACCCTGGAGTTCCTCTCGCCTTTCCTGTGGAGAGCGCCTCCTCTTGAGATGCGACGGAACGCGGAATTCTTCCCGACCACGCAGGGAAAGGATCCTCCTCTCGAGCTATGGAGGCGAAACGGGCTCCTCTGGATGTGGGCGGGACTCTCGTGCTTCCTCTCGAGTGGAGACGGGTATGTCGGGGAACTTCTTGAGTTGCAGCAAGGTGTGAAGGACCCTTTGGAAGTTCCAGAGGTTAGGTGTGATTAGCCTCGAGACGCCTCAGTGGAAATGGGCCTCATCTCGCCTGGAGGGGAGAACCTCCTGGATTTTCTCGAGTTGCGGCAGGTGCTCTCGACTTACGACGGGGACCTCAGGGACCCGCTCTGGTGGCCTCAGGAAAGGCCAGTCCCCATGCGAGTTGCTCGGGGCTCTCGGGATTCCTCTCCCGTCGATGCCGGGGCCTAAGACCTTGTTTGGATCGGTGCCGGAACCTGAGGATTCCTCTCCAGTGCTGACATGGATCTTGGGTACTTCTGGAGTCTCCCCAGGGAGTCAGTCCTCGTCTCGAGTGGGGCATGCACGTGCGCTTTCCTCCCGAGCTGTAGCAGCAGTGTCACGCTTCCCTTCGCGTGGATCAAGGGATCTGTGGCTTTCCCTCGAGGCTTTCCCAGAGGCTTTCCCACGAGGCTTTCCCACAGGGCTGTCCCACGTGCCACCGTGGTGTGAGTCGATCCTCGGCTTGAAAGTCGAGGCAGTGCAGGGAAAACAGGTTTCCCTGGAATGGACTGAGACATCTGGGGACTCTGGAATGGTGGCACGACACTGGAGTTCCTCTGCCTTTCCTGTGGAAAGCGCCCTCTGTGAGATTGCGACGGGAACGCGGGAATTCTTTCCGAACCACGCATGCGAAAGGATCCTCCGCTCGAGCTAGGAGGCGGAAACGGGGCCCTCTGGATGTGGTCGGGACTCTCGTGCTTCCTCTCGAGTGGAGACGGGTATGTCGGGGAACTTTTTGAGTAGCAGCAAGGGTGTGAAGGACCCTTTGGAAGTTCCAGAGTTAAGGTGTGATTTGCCTGAGACCGCCTCAGCTGGAAAATGGCGCCTCATCTCCGCTGGAGGGAGAACCTCCTGGTATTTTCTCGAGTTGCGGCAGGTGCTCTCGACTTACGATCGGGGACCTTCAGGAACCCGCTCTGGTGGCTCAGGAAAGGCATCCCCATGCGAGTTTGCCGGGGCCTCCGGATTCCTCACCCGTCCAATA
>NW_017215159.1:0-14134 GCF_001704415.2 Capra hircus
GCTTTCCCAAGAGGCTTTTCCCACGAGGCTTTCCCACAGGGCTGTCCAACGTGCCACCGTGGTTTGAGTCGATCCTCGGCTTGAAAGTCGAGGCAGTGCATGGAAAACACGTTTCCCTGGAGTGGACTGAGACATCTGGGGGACTCTGGAATGGTGGCACGACCCTGGAGTTCCTCTCGCCTTTCCTGTGGAGAGCGTCCCCTCTTGAGCTGCGATGGAAGGCCAGGAATTCTTTCCCGAACACGCAGGGAAAGGAACCTCTCCTCTCGAGCTAGGAGGCGGGAAACGGGGCTCCTCTGGATGTGGCGGGACTCTCGTGCTTCCTCTCAATGGAGACAGGTATGTCGGGGAACTTCTTGAGTTGCAGCAAGGGTGTGAAGGACCCTTTGGAAGTTCCAGAGGTTAGGTGTGATTAGCCTCGAGACGCCTCCGCGGAAATGGGCCTCATCTCGCCTGGATGGGAGAACCTCCTGGATTTTCTCGAGTTGGGCAGATGCTCTCGACTTACGACGGGCCCTCAGGGACCCGCTCTGGTGGCCTCAGGAAAGGCCAGTCACCATACGAGTTGCTTGGGGCCTCTCGGAATTCCTCTCCCGTTTATGCTGCGGCCTAAGACCTTGTGCGGTTTCTGTTCCGGAACCTGAGGATTCCTCTCCAGTGGTGACATGGATCTTGGGGAACTTCTGGAGTCTCCCCAGGGGAGTCAGTCCTCGTCTCGAGTGGGGGCATGCACGTGCGCTTTCATCCCGATCTGTAGCAGCAGTGTCGCGCTTTCCTTCTCGTCGATCAAGGGATCTTTGGCTTTCCCCGAGGCTTTCCCACGAGGCTTTCCACGAGGCTTACCCACAGGCTGTCCCACGTGCCACCGTGGTGTGAGTCCATCCTCGGCTTGAAAGTCGAGGCAATGCAGGGAAAACAGGTTTCCCGGAATGTACTGAGACATCTGGGGGACTCTGGGAATGGTGGCACGACCCTGGAGTTCCTCTCGCCTTTCCTGTGGAGATAGCCCCTCTTGAGCTGCGATGGGAAGGCCAGGAATTCTTTCCCGAACACGCAGGGAAAGGAACCCTCCTCTCGAGCTAGGAGGCGGAAACCGGGGCTCCTCTGGATGTGGGCGGGACTCTCGTGCTTCCTCTCTAGTGGAGACGTGTATGTCGGGGAACTTCTTGAGTTGCAGCAAGGGTGTGAAGGACCCTTTGGAAGTTCCAGAGGTTAGGTGTGATTAGCCTCGAGACGCCTCCAGCGGAAAAGGGCCTCATCTCGCCTGGAGGGGAGAACCTCCTGGATTTTCTCGAGTTGCGGCAGGTGCTCTCGACTTACGACGGGGACCTCAGGTACCCGCTCTGGTGGCCTCAGGAAAGGCCAGTCCGCATGCGAGTTGCTCGGGGGCCTCTCGGGATTCCTCTCCCGTCGATGCCGGGGCCTAAGACTGCCGGGAGCCAGTGTGAGGAAGCCCGCCCGTGACAAGGTTATGAGGAAGGAAGCTGACATACGCAACGCGTGCTCAGACTTCCATGGACCCCTCTGGAAATTTTTAAGCATGTACCCCAACAAAAATCTGCTGGGTTTTGTGCTCTGCTTTTTCACTCTTCTGACCTTTTCTGGAAAAAGTCAATTCAGGGCGTTACTCTTCTGCATTTGAAAGAGTGTTTCAATCCAAAAACCCTCTGATGGCTTTCTAGCCTGCCTGTAGGACTCGTACAGCTGCGCTTGTGATTGTTTGAGGCCTCCTGACCGCAGGAGGCACAGGAAGCTTAAAACATCCTAGGAATGCAGGAGCTTCCGAGGAGTCAAAATCTTTAGAATAGGACTGATTAAAAGTTTCGTTTTTTGGGTCAATGCTTGCTGCCAAATTTTCATATCCTTTGTTTTTAGATATAGTTGGTATATAGAAAAACAAGTAGTAGACCTGGTATTAGCAACATTAGATCTTTGAGTTAAGTACCTTCTTTGTTATAAACCCACTGCACCTTTGTTCTATAGAGATGTAACTTTAATGCTTTAAGGAGATGCAGATTAAAGAAAAACACTTCAGGGGAAACAAAATTAACATTCATTAAGGAAGAGAGCCAAAAAGTGTTAACAAGCCTCTTGGCCAAAAGATAATGTAAATCACCTGAGACCTTTTGTATACAAAATGATATACAGAAAGAATCTGGGTTGCGAACACTACATAATTTTGTGTTATCCATTGATCTCCATGTTTTATCAAAAGTATAAAAGGCCTTCTGAACAATAAAGGAGGAGGCCAGGGGCCGGGGGCCAATTTCTCGGACCAGCTTCTCGAACTAGTCTCTCAGCCTGGTTTCTTGGGACTCTGGCTCCCCCTGTGTCTTTCTCTCTCTTTCTTCTTCTCTACCTTTCCTTCCCTCTGCCTCTTTACTTTAACTTCAGGCTGAATCTCCACCTGGAGTGCGGAGGCTCGCCAGGTCTACTTACTTGCCCTGGCTGTTAAGACCCGCACGAAAGGGAGCTTAAGGCAGGCACCCTTAGATATTCAAGCGGGCGCCGGTGGCCCAACGTAGGTGGTGCAAATTGCTTGTCTGGAATTTTATTGGCCGTCCGCGTAAACCAAGCTATTCAGCCCTCTTCCTCCACTTAATCTTCTTACTACACTATAGTTTCCTAATCTAATCTTACATTAATAAATAAACAAGACTTTCCACGCCAACGCCGTCCACCCTTCACATTCCCTGGATCCACCGGGGCTGGACCCCGGCATAAGACCTTGAGTGGAGTCGGTGCCGGAACCTGAGGATTCCTCTCCAGTGCTGACATGGATCTTGGGGTACTTCCTGAGTCTTCCCAGGGGAGTCAGTCCTCGTCTCGAGTAGGGGCATGCACGTGCGCTTTCCTCCCGAGCTGTAGCAGCAGTGTCACGCTTCCCTTCGCGTGGATCAAGGGATCTGTGGCTTTCCCACTAGGCTTTCCCACAGGGCTGTCCCACGTGCCACCGTGGTGTGAGTGGATCCTCGGCTTGAAAGTCGAGGCAGTGCAGGGAAAACAGGTTTCCCTGGAACGGACTGAGACATCTGGGGGACTCTGGGAATGGTGGCACGACCCTGGAGTTCCTCTCGCCTTTCCTGTGGAGAGCGCCTCCTCTTGAGATGCGACGGGAATGCCTGGGAATTCTTTCCCGACCACGCAGGGAAAGGATCCCTCCTCTCGAGCAAGAGGCGAAAACGGGGCTCCTCTGGATGTGGGCGGGACTCTCGTGCTTCCTCTCGAGTGGAGACGGGTATGTCGGGGAACTTCTTGAGTTGCAGCAAGCGTGTGAAGGGCCCTTTGGAAATTCTTGAGGTTAGGTGTGATTAGCCTCGAGACGCCTCAGCAGAAATGGGCCTCATCTCACCTGGAGGGGAGAACCTCCTGGATTTTCTCGAGTGGCGGCAGGTGCTCTCGACTTACGACAGGGACCTCAGGAACCCGCTCTGGTGGCCTCAGGACAGACCAGTCCCGATGGCGAGTTGCTCGGGGGACTCTCTGGATTCCTCTCCCATCGATCCCGGGGCCTAAGAGCTTGTGTGGAGTCGGTGCCTGAACCTGAGGATTCCTCTCCAGGGCTGGCATGGATCTTGTGGTACTTCTGGAGTCTCCCCAGGGGAGTCAGTCCACGTCTCGAGTGGGGGCATGCACATGCGCTTTCCTCCCCAGCTCTAGCAGCAGTGTAACGCTTCCCTTCGCTTGGATCGATGGATCTGTGGCTTTCCCTCGAGGCTTTCCCACAGGGCTGTCCAACGTGCCACCGTGGTGTGAGTCGATCCTCGGCTTAAAAGTCGAGGCAGTGCAGGGAAAACAGGTTTCCCTGGAATGGATTGAGACATCTGGGGGACTCTGGGAATGGTGGCACGACCCTGGAGTTCCTCTCGCCTTTCCTGTGGAGAGCTCCTCCTCTTGAGATGCGACGGAAACGCCGGGAATTCTTTCCCGACCACGCAGGGGAAGGATCCCTCCTCTCGAGCTAGGAGGCGGAAACGGGGCTCCTCTGGATGAGGGCGGGACTCTCATGCTCCCTCTCGAGTGGAGACGGGTATGTCGGGGAACTTCTTGAGTTGCAGCAAGGGTGTGAAGGACCCTTTGGAAGTTCCAGAGGTAGGTGTGATTAGCCTCGAGACGCCTCAGCGGAAATGGGCCTCATCTCGCCTGGAGGGGAGAACCTCCTGGATTTTCTCGAGTAGCGGCCGGTGCTCTCGACTTACGACGCGGATCAGGGACCCGCTCTGGTGGCCTCAGAAAAGGCCAGTCCGCATGCGAGTTGCTCGGGGCCTCTCGGGATTCCTCTCCCGTCGATGCCGGGGCCTAAGACTGCCGGGAGCCAGTGTGAGGAAGCCCGCCCGTGACAAGGTTATGAGGAAGGAAGCTGACATAAGCCAAGGCGTGCTCAGACTTCAGGGACCCCTCTGGAAATTTTTAAGCATGTACCCCAACAAAAATCTGCCGGGTTTTGTGCTCTGCTTTTTTCACTCTTCTGACCTTTTCTGGAAAAAGTCAATTCAGGGCGTTACTCTTCTGCATTTGAAAGAGTGTTTCAATCCAAAAACCCTCTGATGGCTTTCTAGCCTGCCTGTAGGACTCGTACAGCTGCGCTTGTGATTGTTTGAGGCCTCCTGACCGCAGGAGGCACAGGAAGCTTAAAACATCCTAGGAATGCAGGAGCTTCCGAGGAGTCAAAATCTTTAGAATAGGACTGATTAAAAGTTTCGTTTTTTGGGTCAATGCTTGCTGCCAAATTTTCATATCCTTTATTTTTAGATATAGTTGGTATATAGAAAAACAAGTAGTAGATCTGGTATTAGCAACATTAGATCTTTGAGTTAAGTACCTTCTTTGTTATAACCCACTGCACCTTTGTTCTATAGAGATGTAACTTTAATGCTTTAAGGAGATGCAGATTAAAGAAAAACACTTCAGGGGAAACAAAATTAACATTCATTAAGGAAGAGAGCCAAAAAGTGTTAACAAGCCTCTTGGCCAGAAGATAATGTAAATCACCTGAGACCTTTTTGTATACAAAATGATGTACAGAAAGAATCTGGGTTGTGATCGCTACATAATTTTGTGTTATCCATTGATCTCCATGTTTTATCAAAAGTATAAAAGGCCTTCTGAACAATAAAGGAGGAGGCCAGGGGCCGGGGGGCCAGTTTCTCGGACCAGCTTCTCGAACTAGTCTCTCAGCCTGGTTTCTTGGGACTCTGGCTCCCCCTGTGTCTTTCTCTCTCTTTCTTCTTCTCTACCTTTCCTTCCCTCTGCTCTTTAATTTAACTTCAGGCTGAATCTCCACCTGGAGTGCGGAGGCTCGCCAGGTCTACTTACTTGCCCTGGCTGTTAAGACCCGCACGAAAGGGAGCTTAAGGCGAGGCACCCTTAGATATTCAAGCGGGCGCCGGTGGGCCCAACGTAGGTGGTGCAAATTCCTTGTCTGGAATTTTATTGGCCTTCCGCCGTAAACCAACCTATTCAGCCCTCTTACTCCACTTAATCTTCTTACTACACTATAGTTTCCTAATCTAATCTTACATTAATAAATAAACAAGTCTTTCCACGCCAACGCCGTCCACCCTTCGAATTTCCTGGATCCACCGGGGCTGGACCCCGGCATAAGACCTTGTGTGGTGTCAGTGCCGGAACCTGAGGATTCCTCTCCAGTGCTGACATGGATCTTGGGGTACTTCTGGAGTCTCCCCAGGGGAGTCAGTCCCCGTCTCGAGTGGGGGCATGCACGTGCATTTACCTCCCGGGCTGTAGCAGCAGTGTCATGCTTCCCTTTGCGTGGATCAAGGGATCTGTGGCTTTCCCTCGAGGCTTTCCCACGAGGCTTTCCCACAGGGCTATCCCACGTACCACCGTGTTGTGAGTCGATCCTCGCCTTGAATGTCGAGGCAGTGCAGGGAAAACAGGTTTCCCTGGAATGGACTGAGACATCTGGGGGACTCAGGGAAAGGTGGCACGACCCTGGAGTTCCTCTCGCCTTTCCTGTGGAGAGCGCCTCCACTTGAGATGCGACGGGAACGCCGGGAATTCTTTCCCGAACACGCAGGGAAATGATCCCTCCTCTAGAGCTAGGAGGCGGAAACGGGGCTCCTCTGGATGTGGGCGGGACTCTCGTGCTTCCTCTCGAGTGGAGACGGGTATGTCGGGGAACTTCTTTAGTTGCAGCAAGGGTGTGAAGGACCCTTTGGAAGTTCCAGAGTTTAGGTGTGATTAGCCTCGAGACGCCTCAGTGGAAATGGGGCTCATCTCGCCTGGAGGGGAGAACCTCCTGGATTTTCTCGAGTTGGGGCAGGTAATCTCGTCTTACAACGGGGACCTCAGGGACCCACTCTGGTGGCCTCAGGAAAGGCCAGTCCCCATGCGAGTTGCTCTGGGGCCTCTCCTGATTCCTCTCCCGTCGATGCGGGGCCCTAAGGCCTTGTGTGGAGTCGGTGCCAGAACCAGACGATTCCTCTCCAGTGCTGACATGGATCTTGGGGTACTTTTGGAGTCTCCCCAGGGGAGTCAGTCCTCGTCTCGAGTGGGGGCATGCACGTGCGCTTTCCTCCCGAGCTGTAGCAGCAGTGTCACGCTTCCCTTCGCGAGGTGAAGGGATCTGTGGCTTTCCCTCGAGGCTTTTCCATGAGGCTTTCCCACGAGGCTTTCCCACGAGGCTTTCCCACAGGGCTGTCCCACGTGCCACCGTGGTGTGTGTCGATCCTCGGCTAGAAAGTCGAGGGAGTGCAGGGAAAACAGGTTTCCCTGGAATGGACTGAGACATCTGTGGGACTCTGGGAATGGTGGCACGACCCTGGAGTTCCTCTCGCCTTTTCCTGTGGAGAGCGCCTCCTCTGGAGATGCGACGGGAATGCGGGGAAATTTTTCCCGACCACGCAGGGAAAGGATCCCTCCTCTCGAGCTATGAGGCGGAAACGGGGTTCCTCTGGATGTGGGTGGGACTCTCGTGCTTCCTCTCGAGTGGAGACCGGTATGTCGGGGAACTTCTTGAGTTGCAGCAAGGGTGTGAAGGACCCTTTGGACGTTCCAGAGGTTAGGTGTGATTAGCCTCGAGACGCCTCCGCGAAAATGGGCCTCATCTCGCCTGGATGGGAGAACCTCCTGGATTTTCTCGAGTTGCGGCAGGTGCTCTCGACTTACGACGGGGACCTCAGGGACCCGCTCTGGTGGCCTCAGGAAAGGCCAGTCCGCATGCGAGTTGCTCGGGGGCCTCTCGGGATTCCTCTCCCGTCGATGCCGGGGCCTAAGACTGCCGGGAGCCAGTGTGAGGAAGCCCGCCCGTGACAAGGTTATGAGGAAGGAAGCTGACATACGCAACGCGTGCTCAGACTTCATGGACCCCTCTGGAAATTTTTAAGCATGTACCCCAACAAAAATCTGCCGGGTTTTGTGCTCTGCTTTTTCACTCTTCTGACCTTTTCTGGAAAAAGTCAATTCAGGGCGTTACTCTTCTGCATTTGAAAGAGTGTTTCAATCCAAAAACCCTCTGATGGCTTTCTAGCCTGCCTGTAGGACTCGTACAGCTGCGCTTGTGATTGTTTGAGGCCTCCTGACCGCAGGAGGCACAGGAAGCTTAAAACATCCTAGGAATGCAGGAGCTTCCGAGGAGTCAAAATCTTTAGAATAGGACTGATTAAAAGTTTCGTTTTTTGGGTCAATGCTTGCTGCCAAATTTTCATATCCTTTGTTTTTAGATATAGTTGGTATATAGAAAAACAAGTAGTAGACCTGGTATTAGCAACATTAGATCTTTGAGTTAAGTACCTTCTTTGTTATAACCCACTGCACCTTTGTTCTATAGAGATGTAACTTTAATGCTTTAAGGAGATGCAGATTAAAGAAAAACACTTCTGGGGAAACAAAATTAACATTCATTAAGGAAGAGAGCCAAAAAGTGTTAACAAGCCTCTTGGCCAAAAGATAATGTAAATCACCTGAGACCTTTTGTATACAAAATGATATACAGAAAGAATCTGGGTTTGCGAACACTACATAATTTTGTGTTATCCATTGATCTCCATGTTTTATCAAAAGTATAAAAGGCCTTCTGAACAATAAAGGAGGAGGGCCAGGGGCCGGGGGCCAATTTCTCGGACCAGCTTCTCGAACTAGTCTCTCAGCCTGGTTTCTTGGGACTCTGGCTCCCCCTGTGTCTTTCTCTCTCTTTCTTCTTCTCTACCTTTCCTTCCCTCTGCTCTTTACTTTAACTTCAGGCTGAATCTCCACCTGGAGTGCGGAGGCTCGCCAGGTCTACTTACTTGCCCTGGCTGTTAAGACCCGCACGAAAGGGAGCTAAAGGCAAGGCACCCTTAGATATTCAAGCGGGCGCCGGTGGCCCAACGTAGGTGGTGCAAATTGCTTGTCTGGAATTTTATTGGCCGTCCGCGTAAACCAAGCTATTCAGCCCTCTTCCTCCACTTAATCTTCTTACTACACTATAGTTTCCTAATCTAATCTTACATTAATAAATAAACAAGACTTTCCACGCCAACGCCGTCCACCCTTCAAATTCCCTGGATCCACCGGGGCTGGACCCCGGCATAAGACCTTGAGTGGAGTCGGTGCCGGAACCTGAGGATTCCTCTCCAGTGCTGACATGGATCTTGGGGTACTTCCTGAGTCTTCCCAGGGGAGTCAGTCCTCGTCTCGAGTAGGGGCATGCACGTGCGCTTTCCTCCCGAGCTGTAGCAGCAGTGTCACGCTTCCCTTCGCGTGGATCAAGGGATCTGTGGCTTTCCCACTAGGCTTTCCCTCAGGGCTGTCCCACGTGCCACCGTGGTGTGAGTCGATCCTCGGCTTGAAAGTCGAGGCAGTGCAGGGAAAACAGGTTTCCCTGGAACGGACTGAGACATCTGGGGGACTCTGGGAATGGTGGCACGACCCTGGAGTTCCTCTCGCCTTTCCTGTGGAGAGCGCCTCCTCTTGAGATGCGACGGGAATGCCGGGAATTCTTTCCCGACCACGCAGAGAAAGGATCCCTCCTCTCGAGCAAGAGGCGAAAACGGGGCTCCTCTGGATGTGGGCGGGACTCTCGTGCTTCCTCTCGAGTGGAGACGGGTATGTCGGGGGAACTTCTTGAGTTGCAGCAAGCGTGTGAAGGGCCCTTTGGAAATTCTTGAGGTTAGGTGTGATTAGCCTCGAGACGCCTCAGCAGAAATGGGCCTCATCTCACCTGGAGGGGAGAACCTCCTGGATTTTCTCGAGTGGCGGCAGGTGCTCTCGACTTACGACAGGGACCTCAGGAACCCGCTCTGGTGGCCTCAGGACAGACCAGTCCCGATGCGAGTTGCTCGGGGGACTCTCTGGATTCCTCTCCCATCGATCCCGGGGCCTAAGAGCTTGTGTGGAGTCGGTGCCTGAACCTGAGGATTCCTCTCCAGGGCTGGCATGGATCTTGTGGTACTTCTGGAGTCTCCCCAGGGGAGTCAGTCCACGTCTCGAGTGGGGGCATGCACATGCGCTTTCCTCCCCAGCTCTAGCAGCAGTGTAACGCTTCCCTTCGCTTGGATCGATGGATCTGTGGCTTTCCCTCGAGGCTTTCCCACAGGGCTGTCCAACGTGCCACCGTGGTGTGAGTCGATCCTCGGCTTAAAAGTCGAGGCAGTGCAGGGAAAACAGGTTTCCCTGGAATGGACTGAGACATCTGGGGGACTCTGGGAATGGTGGCACGACCCTGGAGTTCCTCTCGCCTTTCCTGTGGAGAGCTCCTCCTCTTGAGATGCGACGGAAACGCCGGGAATTCTTTCCCGACCACGCAGGGGAAGGATCCCTCCTCTCGAGCTAGGAGGCGGAAACGGGGCTCCTCTGGATGAGGGCGGGACTCTCGTGCTCCCTCTCGAGTGGAGACGGGTATGTCGGGGAACTTCTTGAGTTGCAGCAAGGGTGTGAAGGACCCTTTGGAAGTTCCAGAGGTAGGTGTGATTAGCCTCGAGACGCCTCAGCGGAAATGGGCCTCATCTCGCCTGGAGGGGAGAACCTCCTGGATTTTTCTCGAGTAGCGGCCGGTGCTCTCGACTTACGACGCGGATCAGGGACCCGCTCTGGTGGCCTCAGAAAAGGCCAGTCCCGCATGCGAGTTGCTCGGGGGCCTCTCGGGATTCCTCTCCCGTCCGATGCCGGGGCCTAAGACTGCCGGGAGCCAGTGTGAGGAAGCCCGCCCGTGACAAGGTTATGAGGAAGGAAGCTGACATAAGCAAGGCGTGCTCAGACTTCAGGGACCCCTCTGGAAATTTTTAAGCATGTACCCCAACAAAAATCTGCCGGGTTTTGTGCTCTGCTTTTTCACTCTTCTGACCTTTTCTGGAAAAAGTCAATTCAGGGCGTTACTCTTCTGCATTTGAAAGAGTGTTTCAATCCAAAAACCCTCTGATGGCTTTCTAGCCTGCCTGTAGGACTCGTACAGCTGCGCTTGTGATTGTTTGAGGCCTCCTGACCGCAGGAGGCACAGGAAGCTTAAAACATCCTAGGAATGCAGGAGCTTCCGAGGAGTCAAAATCTTTAGAATAGGACTGATTAAAAGTTTCGTTTTTTGGGTCAATGCTTGCTGCCAAATTTTCATATCCTTTATTTTTAGATATAGTTGGTATATAGAAAAACAAGTAGTAGACCTGGTATTAGCAACATTAGATCTTTGAGTTAAGTACCTTCTTTGTTATAACCCACTGCACCTTTGTTCTATAGAGATGTAACTTTAATGCTTTAAGGAGATGCAGATTAAAGAAAAACACTTCAGGGGAAACAAAATTAACATTCATTAAGGAAGAGAGCCAAAAAGTGTTAACAAGCCTCTTGGCCAGAAGATAATGTAAATCACCTGAGACCTTTTGTATACAAAATGATGTACAGAAAGAATCTGGGTTGTGAACGCTACATAATTTTGTGTTATCCATTGATCTCCATGTTTTATCCAAAAGTATAAAAGGCCTTCTGAACAATAAAGGAGGAGGCCAGGGGCCGGGGGGCCAGTTTCTCGGACCAGCTTCTCGAACTAGTCTCTCAGCCTGGTTTCTTGGGACTCTGGCTCCCCCTGTGTCTTTCTCTCTCTTTCTTCTTCTCTACCTTTCCTTCCCTCTGCTCTTTACTTTAACTTCAGGCTGAATCTCCACCTGGAGTGCGGAGGCTCGCCAGGTCTACTTACTTGCCCTGGCTGTTAAGACCCGCACGAAAGGGAGCTTAAGGCGAGGCACCCTTAGATATTCAAGCGGGCGCCGGTGGCCCAACGTAGGTGGTTGCAAATTCCTTGTCTGGAATTTTATTGGCCTTCCGCGTAAACCAACCTATTCAGCCCTCTTACTCCACTTAATCTTCTTACTACACTATAGTTTCCTAATCTAATCTTACATTAATAAATAAACAAGTCTTTCCACGCCAACGCCGTCCACCCTTCGAATTTCCCTGGATCCACCGGGGCTGGACCCCGGCATAAGACCTTGTGTGGAGTCAGGTGCCGGAACCTGAGGATTCCTCTCCAGTGCTGACATGGATCTTGGGGTACTTCTGGAGTCTCCCCAGGGGAGTCAGTCCTCGTCTCGAGTGGGGCATGCACGTGCATTTACCTCCCGAGGCTGTAGCAGCAGTGTCATGCTTCCCTTTGCGTGGATCAAGGGATCTGTGGCTTTCCCTCGAGGCTTTCCCACGAGCTTCCACAGGGCTATCCCACGTACCACCGTGTTGTGAGTCGATCCTCGCCTTGAATGTCGAGGCAGTGCAGGGAAAACAGGTTTCCCTGAATGGACTGAGACATCTGGGGGACTCAGGGAAAGGTGGCCACGACCCTGGAGTTCCTCTCGCCTTTCCTGTGGAGAGAGCGCCTCCACTTGAGATGCGACGGGAACGCCGGGAATTCTTTCCCGAACACGCAGGGAAATGATCCCTCCCTCTAGAGCTAGGAGGCGGAAACGGCGGCTCCTCTGGATGTGGGCGGGACTCTCGTGCTTCCTCTCGAGTGGAGACGGGTATGTCGGGGGAACTTCTTTAGTTGCAGCAAGGGTGTGAAGGACCCTTTGCGAAGTTCCAGAGTTTAGCGTGTGATTAGCCTCGAGACGCCTCCAGTGGAAATGGGGCCTCATCTCGCCTGGAGGGGGAGAACCTCCTGGATTTTCTCGAGTTGGGGCAGGTAATCTCGTCTTACAACGGGGACCTCAGGGACCCACTCTGGTGGCCTCAGGAAAGGCCAGTCCCCATGCGAGTTGCTCTGGGGCCTCTCCTGATTCCTCTCCCGTCGATGCCGGGGCCTAAGAGCCTTGGGTGGAGTCGGTGCCAGAACCTAGACGATTCCTCTCCAGTGCTGACATGGATCTTGGGGTACTTCTGGAGTCTCCCAGGGGAGTCAGTCCTCGGTCTCGAGTGGGGGCATGCACGTGTGCTTTCCTCCCGAGCTGTAGCAGCAGTGTCACCGCTTCCCTTCGCGAGGATGAAGGGATCTGTAGGCTTTCCCTCGAGGCTTTCCATGAGGCTTTCCCACGAGGCTTTCCACGAGGCTTTCCCACAGGGCTGTCCCACGTGCCACCGTGGTGTGAGTCGATCCTCGGCTTGAAAGTCGAGGGCAGTGCAGGGAAAACAGGTTTCCCTGGAATGGACTGAGACATCTGGGGACTCTGGAATGGTGGCACGACCCTGGAGTTCCTCTCGCCTTTCCTGTGGAGAGCGCCTCCTCTTGAGATGCGACGGGGAATGCGGGAATTCTTTCCCGACCACGCAGGGAAAGGATCCCTCCTCTCGAGCTAGGAGGCGGAAACGGGGCTCTGGATGTGCGGGGGACTCTCGTCTCGAGTGGAGACGGTATGTCGGGGAACTTCTTGAGTTGCAGCAAGGGTGTGAAGGACCCTTTGGAAGTTCCAGAGGTTAGGTGTGATTAGCCTCGAGACGCCTCCCGAAAATGGGCCTCATCTCGCCTGGGGGAGAACCTCCTGGATTTTCTCGAGTTGCGGCAGGTGCTCTCGACTTACGACGGGGACCTCAGGGACCCGCTCTGGTGGCCTCAGGAAAGGCCAGTCCGCATGCGAGTTGCTCGGGGGCCTCTCGGGATTCCTCTCCCGTCGATGCCGGGCCTAAGACTGCCGGGAGCCAGTGTGAGGAAGCCCGCCCGTGACAAGGTTATGAGGAAGGAAGCTGACATACGCAAGCGTGCTCAGACTTCATGGACCCCTCTGGAAATTTTTAAGCATGTACCCCAACAAAAATCTGCCGGTTTTGTGCTCTGCTTTTTCACTCTTCTGACCTTTTCTGGAAAAAGTCAATTCAGGGCGTTACTCTTCTGCATTTGAAAGAGTGTTTCAATCCAAAAACCTCTGATGGCTTTCTAGCCTGCCTGTAGGACTCGTACAGCTGCGCTTGTGATTGTTTGAGGCCTCCTGACCGCAGGAGGCACAGGAAGCTTAAAACATCCTAGGAATGCAGGAGCTTCCGAGGAGTCAAATCTTTAGAATAGGACTGATTAAAAGTTTCGTTTTTGGGTCAATGCTTGCTGCCAAATTTTCATATCCTTTTTTTTAGATATAGTTGGTATATAGAAAAACAAGTAGTAGACCTGGTATTAGCAACATTAGATCTTTGAGTTAAGTACCTTCTTTGTTATAACCCACTGCACCTTTGTTCTATAGAGATGTAACTTTAATGCTTTAAGGAGATGCAGATTAAAGAAAAACACTTCAGGGGAAACAAAATTAACATTCATTAAGGAAGAGAGCCAAAAAGTGTTAACAAGCCTCTTGGCCAGAAGATAATGTAAATCACCTGAGACCTTTTGTATACAAAATGATATACAGAAAGAATCTGGGTTGAACACTACATAATTTTGTGTTATCCATTGATCTCCATGTTTTATCAAAAGTTAAAAGGCCTTCTGAACAATAAAGGAGGAGGCCAGGGGCCGGGGCCAGTTTCTCGGACCAGCTTCTCGAACTAGTCTCTCAGCCTGGTTTCTTGGGACTCTGGCTCCCCCTGTGTCTTTCTCTCTCTTTCTTCTTCTCTACCTTTCCTTCCCTCTGCTCTTTTTTTCAGGCTGAATCTCCACCTGGAGTGCGGAGGCTCGCCAGGTCTACTTACTTGCCTGGCTGTTAAGACCGCACGAAAGGAGCTAAGGCGAGGCACCTTTAGATATTCAAGCGGGCGCGTGGGCCCAACGTAGGTGGTGCAAATTCCT
>NW_017215160.1:0-14133 GCF_001704415.2 Capra hircus
ATCTTCTAAATTCCATATATATGCATTGGTTTACTGTATTGGTGTTTTTCTTTCTGGCTTACTCACTCTGTATAATCAGCTCCAGTTTCATCCACCTCATTGAACTGATTCAAATGTATTCTTTTTATTTTTTTTAAATTTATATTTTATGGTGAATTTCCTTTTCATTTTTTTTAATTTTTTAATTTTTTTTATTTTTTAAATCTTAAAATCTTTAATTCTTACATGCGTTCCCAAACATGAACCCCCTCCCACCTCCCTCCCCACAACATCTCTCTGGGTCATCCCCATGCACCAGCCCAAGCAAGCTGCACCCTACGTCAGACATGGACTGGCGATTCAATTCTTACATGACAGTATACATGTTAGAATTCCCATTCTCCCAAATCATCCCACCCTCTCCTCTCCCTCTGAGTCCAAAAGTCCGTTATACACATCTGTGTCTTTTTTCCTGTCTTGCATACAGGGTCGTCATTGCCATCTTCCTAAATTCCATATATATGTGTTAGTATACTGTATTGGTGTTTTTCTTTCTGGCTTACTTCACTCTGTAAATTGGCTCCAGTTTCATCCATCTCATCAGAACTGATTCAAATGAATTCTTTTTAACGGCTGAGTAATACTCCATTGTGTATATGTACCACAGCTTTCTTATCCATTCATCTGCTGATGGACATCTAGGTTGTTTCCATGTCCTGGCTATTATAAACAGTGCTGCGATGAACATTGGGGTACATGTGTCTCTTTCAATTCTGGTTTCCTCGTGTGTATGCCCAGAAGTGGGATTGCTGGGTCATAAGGTAGTTCTATTTGCAATTTTTTAAGGAATCTCCACACTGTTCTCCATAGTGGCTGTACTAGTTTGCATTCCCACCAACAGTGTAGGAGGGTTCCCTTTTCTCCACACCCTCTCCAGCATTTATTGCTTGCAGATTTTTGGATCGCAGCCATTCTGACTGGTGTGAAGTGGTACCTCATTGTGGTTTTGATTTGCATTTCTCTAATAATGAGTGATGTTGAGCATCTTTTCATGTGTTTGTTAGCCATCCGTATGTCTTCTTTGGAGAAATGTCTATTTAGTTCTTTGGCCCATTTTTTGATTGGGTCGTTTATTTTTCTGGAATTGAGCTGCATAAGTTGCTTGTATATTTTTGAGATTAGTTGTTTGTCAGTTGCTTCATTTGCTATTATTTTCTCCCATTCAGAAGGCTGTCTTTTCACCTTGCTTATATTTTCCTTTGTTGTACAGAAGCTTTTAATTTTAATTAGATCCCATTTGTTTATTTTTGCTTTTATTTCCAGAATTCTGGGAGGTGGATCATAGAGGATCCTGCTGTGATTTATGTCTGAGAGTGTTTTGCCTATGTTCTCCTCTAGTTTTATAGTTTCTGATCTTACATTTAGATCTTTAATCCATTTTGAGTTTATTTTTGTGTGTGGTGTTAGAAAGTGATCTAGTTTCATTCTTTTACAAGTGGTTGACCAGTTTTCCCAGCACCACTTGTTAAAGAGATTGTCTTTACTCCATTGTATATTCTTGCCTCCTTTGTCAAAGATAAGGTGTCCATATGTGTGTGGATTTATCTCTGGGCTTTCTATTTTGTTCCATTGATCTATATGTCTGTCTTTGTGCCAGTACCATACTGTCTTGATGACTGTGGCTTTGTAGTAGAGCCTGAAGTCAGGCAAGTTGATTCCTCCAGTTCCATTCTTCTTTCTCAAGATTGCTTTGGCTATTCGAGGTTTTTTGTATTTCCATACAAATCTTGAAATTATTTGTTCTAGTTCTGTGAAAAATGTGGCTGGTAGCTTGACAGGGATTGCATTGAATTTGTAAATTGCTTTGGGTAGTATACTCATTTTCACTATATTGATTCTTCCATCCATGAACATGGTATATTTCTCCATCTATTAGTGTCCTCTTTGATTTCTTTCATCAGTGTTTTATAGTTTTCTATATATAGGTCTTTAGTTTCTTTAGGTAGATATATTCCTAAGTATTTTATTCTTTTCGTTGCAATGGTGAATGGAATTGTTTCCTTAATTTCTTTTTCTACTTTCTCATTATTCGTGTATAGGAATGCAAGGGATTTCTGTGTGTTGATTTCGATTCAATTCTTACATGACAGTATACATGTTAGAATTTCTCCCAAATCATCCCACCTCTCTCTCCCTCTGAGTCCAAAAGTCCGTTATACACATCTGTGTCTTTTTTCCTGTCTTGCATACAGGGTCGTCATTGCCATCTTCCTAAATTCCATATATATGTGTTAGTATACTGTATTGGTGTTTTTCTTTCTGGCTTACTTCACTCTGTATAATTGGCTCCAGTTTCATCCATCTCATCAGAACTGATTCAAATGAAATTCTTTTTAACGGGCTGAGTAATACTCCATTGTGTATATGTACCAAAGCTTTCTTATCCATTCATCTGCTGATGGACATCTAGGTTGTTTCCATGTCCTGGCTATTATAAACAGTGCTGCGATGAACATTGGGGTACATGTGTCTCTTTCAATTCTGGTTTCCTCGGTGTGTATGCCCAGCAAGTGGGATTGCTGGGTCATAAGGTAGTTCTATTTGCAATTTTTTAAGGAATCTCCACACTGTTCTCCATAGTGGCTGTACTAGTTTGCATTCCCACCAACAGTGTAGGAGGGTTCCCTTTTCTCACACCCTCTCCAGCATTTATTGCTTGCAGATTTTGGATCGCAGCATTCTGACTGGTGTGAAGTGGTACCTCATTGTGGTTTTGATTTGCATTTCTCTAATAATGAGTGATGTTGAGCATCTTTTCATGTGTTTGTTAGCCATCCGTATGTCTTCTTTGGAGAAATGTCTATTTAGTTCTTTGGCCCATTTTTTGATTGGGTCGTTTATTTTCTGGAATTGAGCTGCATAAGTTGCTTGTATATTTTTGAGATTAGTTGTTTGTCAGTTGCTTTCATTTGCTATTATTTTCTCCCATTCAGAAGGCTGTCTTTTCACCTTGCTTATATTTTCCTTTGTTGTACAGAAGCTTTTAATTTTAATTAGATCCCATTTGTTTATTTTGCTTTTATTTCCAGAATTCTGGGAGGTGGATCATAGAGGATCCTGCTGTGATTTATGTCTGAGAGTGTTTTGCCTATGTTCTCCTCTAGGAGTTTTATAGTTTCTGATCTTACATTTAGATCTTTAATCCATTTTGAGTTTATTTTTGTGTGTGGGTGTTAGAAAGTGATCTAGTTTCATTCTTTTACAAGTGGTTGACCAGTTTCCCAGCACCACTTGTTAAAGAGATTGTCTTTACTCCATTGTATATTCTTGCCTCCTTTGTCAAAGATAAGGTGTCCATATGTGTGTGGATTTATCTCTGGGCTTTCTATTTTGTTCCATTGATCTATATGTCTGTCTTTGTGCCAGTACCATACTGTCTTGATGACTGTGGCTTTGTAGTAGAGCCTGAAAGTCAGGCAAGTTGATTCCTCCAGTTCCATTCTTCTTTCTCAAGATTGCTTTGGCTATTCGAGGTTTTTTGTATTTCCATACAAATCTTGAAATTATTTGTTCTAGTTCTGTGAAAAATGTGGCTGGTAGCTTGACAGGGATTGCATTAAATTTGTAAATTGCTTTGGGTAGTATACTCATTTTCACTATATTGATTCTTCCAATCCATGAACATGGTATATTTCTCCATCTATTAGTGTCCTCTTTGATTTCTTTCATCAGTGTTTTATAGTTTTCTATATATAGGTCTTTAGTTTCTTTAGGTAGATATATTCCTAAGTATTTTATTCTTTTCGTTGCAATGGTGAATGGAATTGTTTCCTTAATTTCTTTTTCTACTTTCTCATTATTCGTGTATAGGAATGCAAGGGATTTCTGTGTGTTGATTTTATATCCTGCAACTTTACTATATTCATTGATTAGCTCTAGTAATTTTCTGGTGGAGTCTTTAGGGTTTTCCCATGTAGAGGATCATGTCATCTGCAAACAGTGAGAGTTTTACTTCTTCTTTTCCAATTTGGATTCCTTTTATTTCTTTTTCTGCTCTGATTGCTGTGGCCAAAACTTCCAGAACTATGTTGAATAGTAGCGGTGAAAGTGGACACCCTTGTCTTGTTCCTGACTTTAGGGGGAAATGCTTTCAATTTTTCACCATTGAGGATAATGTTTGCCGTGGTTTGTCATATATTGCTTTTATTATGTTGAGGTATGTTCCTTCTATTCCTGCTTTCTGGAGAGTTTTATCATAAATGGATGTTGAATTTTGTCAAAAGCCTTCTCGGCATCTATTGAGATAATCATATGGTTTTTTATTTTCAATTGTTAATGTGGTGAATTACATTGGTTGATTTGCGGATATTGAAGAATCCTTGCATCCCTGGGATAAAGCCACTTGGTCATGGTGTATGATCTTTTTAATGTGTTGTTGGATTCTGATTGCTAGAATTTTGTTGAGGATTTTGCATCTATGTTCATCAGTGATATGGCCTGTAGTTTTCCTTTTTTGTGCCATCTTTGTCAGGTTTGGTATTAGGGTGATGGTGGCCTCATAGAATGAGTTTGGAAGTTTACCTTCCTCTGCAATTTTTCTTGGAAGAGTTTGAGGAGGATAGGTGTTAGCTCTTCTCGAAATTTTTTGGTAAGAATTCAGCTGTGAAGCCGTCTGGACCTGGGCTTTTGTTTGCTGGAAGATTTCTGATTACCGTTTCAATTTCCGTGCTTGTGATGGTCTGTAAGATTTTCTATTTCTTCCTGGTTCAGTTTTGGAAAATTGTACTTTTCTAAGAATTGTCCATTTCTTCCACGTTGTCCATTTTATTGCATAACAACTGCTGATAGTAGTCTCTTATGATCCTTTGTATTTCTGTGTTGTCTGTTGTGATCTCTCCATTTTCATTTCTAATTTTATTGATTTGATTTTCTCTCTTTGCTTCTTGATGAGTCTGCTAATGGTTTGTCAATTTTATTTATCCTTTCAAAGAACAGCTTTCGGCTTTGTTGATTTTTCTATGGTCTCTTTTGTTTCTTTTGCATTATTTCTGCCCTAATTTTAAGATTTCTTTCCTTCTACTAACTCTGGGGTTCTCCAATTCTTCCTTTTCTAGTTGCTTTAGTTGCAGAGTTAGGTTATATTATTTGACTTTTTTCTTGTTTCTTGAGGTATGCCTGTATTGCTATGAACTTTCCTCTTAGCACTGCTTTTATAGTGTCCCACAGGTTTGGGTTGTTGTGTTTTCATTTTCATATAGTTTCTATGCATATTTTGATTTCTTTATTGATTTCTTCTGTGATTTGTTGGTTATTCAGAAGTGTGTTGTTCAACCTCCATATGTTGGAATTTTTAATAGTTTTTCTCCTGTAATTGAGATCTAATCTTGAATGCATTATGGTCAGAAAAGATGCTTGGAATGATTTCGATTTTTTTGAATTTATTCAAGTTTAGATTTATGGCCCAGGATGTGATCTATCCTGGAGAAGGTTCCATGAGCACTTGAAAAAAAGGTGAAATTCATTGTTTTGGGGTGAAATGTCCTATAGATATCAATTAGGTCTAACTGATCTAATGTATCGATTTAAAGTTTCGTTTCTTTGTTAATTTTCTGTTTAGTTGATCTGTCCATAGGTGTGCAGTGGGGTATTAAAGTCTCCCACTATTATTGTGTTATTGTTGATTTCCCCTTTCATACTTGTTAGCATTTGTCTTACATATTGCGTGCTCCTATATTGGGTGCATATATATTTATAATTGTTATATCTTCTTCTTGGATTGTTCCTTTGATCATTATGTAGTGGCCTTCTTTGTCTCTTTTCACAGCCTTTGTTTTAAAGTCTATTTTATCACATATGAGTATTGCCATCCTGCTTTCTTTGGTCTCTATTTGCGTGGTATATCTTTTTCCAGCCTTTCACTTTCAGTCTGTATGTGTCCCTTGTTTTAGGTGGGTCTCTTGAAGCAGCATATAGAGGGTCTTGTTTTTGTATCCATTCGGCCAATCTTTGTCTTTTGGTTGGGGCGTTCAACCCATTTACGTTAAGTAATTATTGATAAGTATGATCCCGTTACGTTTACTTTATTGTTTGGGTTCGGGTTTATACACCCTTTTCGTGTTTCCTGTCTAGAGAATATCCTTTAGAATTGTTGGAGAGCTGGTTTGGTGGTGCTGAATTCTCTCGCTTTTGCTTGTCTGTAAAGCTTTTGATTTCTCCTTCGTTTTTGAATGAGATCCTTGCTGGGTACAGTAATCTGGGCTGTAGGTTATTGTCTTTCATCATTTAAGTATGTCTTGCCATTCCCTCCTGGCCTGAAGAGTTTCTATTGAAAGATCAGCTGTTATCCTAATGGAATCCCTTGTGTGTTATTGTGTTTTTCCCTTGCTGCTTTTAATATTTGTCTTTGTGTTTGATCTTTGTTAATTTGATTAATATGTGTCTTGGGGTTTTCGCCTTGGGTTTATCCATTTGGAACTCTCTGTGTTTCTTGGACTTGGGTGATTATTTTCTTCCCCATTTTAGGGAAGTTTTCAACTATTATCTCCTCAAGGATTTTCTCATGATCTTTCTTTCTGTCTTCTTCTTCTGGGACTCCTATAGTTCGAATGTTGGAGCGTTTCATATTGTCCTGGAAGTCTCTGAGATTGTCTCATTTCTTTTAATTCGTTTTTTCTTGTTTCCTCTCTGATTCATTTATTTCTACCATTCTATCTCTATTTCACTAATCCTATCTTCTGCCTCCGTTATTCTACTAATTGTGCCTCCAGAGTGTTTCTGATCTCATTTATTGCATTATTCATTATATTTTGACTTTTTTATTCTTCTAGGTCTTGTTAACCTTTCTTGCATCTTCTCAATCCTTGTCTCTAGGCCTATTTATCTGTGATTCCATTTTGATTTCAAGATTTTGGATCATTTTCACTATCAATATTCGGAATTCCTTCTCTGGTAGATTCCCTACTTCTTCCACTTTTGTTTGGTTTGGTGGGCAACTCTCCTGTTCCTTTACCTGCTGAGTATTCCTCTGTCTCTTTATCTTGGTTATATTGCTGCGTTTGGGGTGGCCTTTTTATATTCTGGGAATTTGTGGAGTTCTCTTTATTATGGAGCTTCCTCACTTTGGGTGGGGTTCTATCAGTGGCTTGTCAAGGTTTCCTGGTTAGGGAGGCTTGTGTTGGAGTTTTGGTGGGTGGAGCTGGGTTTCTTCTCTCTGGAGTGCAATGGAGTGACCCATAATGGGTTACGAGACATCAAAGGTTTTGGGGATAAATTTTGAGCTGCCTGTATATTGAAGCTCAGGGGAGTGTTCCTGTGTTGCTGGAGAAATTTGCGTGGTATGTCTTGTTTTGGAATTTGTTGGCCCTTGGGTGGAGCTTGGTTTCAGTGTAGGTATGAAGGCATTAGATGGGCTCCTATTGCTTAATGTTCCCTGAATTCAAGAGTTCTCTAATGTTTTCAGGCTTTGGATTTAAGCCTCCTGCTTCTGGTTTTCAGTTTTATTTTTTACAGTAGCCTCTAGACTTCTCCATCTATACAGCACCGATGATAAAACATCTAGGTTAAAGATGAAAAGTTTCTCCACATTGAGGACACTCAGAGAGGTTCACTGAGTTATAAGGAGAAGAGAAGATGGAGGGGGCAGTTAGAGGTAACTGGAATGAGATGCGGTGAGATCAAAAAGAAGAGAGCAAGCCAGCCAGTAGTCACTTCCTTATGTGCGCTCTATAGTCTGGACTGCTCAGAGGTATTTACAGAGTTATATGGGGAAGAGGAGAGGGAGGAAGTAGACAGAGGTGACCAGGAGGATAAGAGAGAGGAATGAGTAGGAGAGAGACAAATCCTGCCAGTAACCTGTTCCTTAGGTGTTCTCCACCGTCTGGAACACACAGAGATTCACAGAGTTGGATAGAGAAGAGATGGGGGAGAAAAGAGACAGAGGCCACCTGGTGGAGAAAAAGGAGAGTCCAGAGGAGGAAGAGTGGTCAAGCCAGTAATCTCGCTCTCAGGTAAACTGGGATAGTGAAGTTTGGGTTTTTAAATGTACAAAATTGACCACAAAAACCTAAGAGCAAAGATTAAAAATCTAGAGTAGAGGTTGGATTTTCAAAGATGCAATATTAGAGAGAAGCAGAAGGAAAAAGGAAGAAAGAAAGAAAAAAAAAGAAAGAAAAAGAATTATTAAAAAGCAAACAAACAAACAAACAATCAAAAAAAAAAAAGCCATCAACAACCATCCAAAGACTGTATATGGTGTTTGCCTTAAAAAAAAAAAAAAAAAGTCTTTTTAAAAAACAAACAAAAAAAATATAGTAATAATAGGTTATAGAAATAAAAGTTAGAGGAGAAATAGAAGACTTAACAATTTTTAAAAAGTTAGGAAAAAAAGCAAAAAAAAAAAAAAGGAATGATTTTAAAAATATTAAAAATATCTGGCCCTTTCTGGTGTAATGGGCCGTGTGGGATCACTTCCAAGGTGGTTCCCTCTGTTTAACTTCTGTTTGCTGGTTTTTTAGGCTCACTAGTTCAGTCACGCTGTGGGGAGGGGGGCTGCTGCTAACAAATGGCACTGTCGTGTGCACACAGTATCTCTGCCCCACTTGACCTGTCCTTTCTCGCGGCGCGCAAACCGCTCCGGCTCTAGGATGCTCAGCCAGGAACCGTCTGGGGCCGGCCCTAGGCTGCGTGCACTTCCCCGGTCCAAGCCGCTCAGGTTCGGCGCTCAGGCAGCCCTCAGAGGCACAGATTCGGCTGGAACTGCGCTTTGTGCCCTTCCCAGGTCCGAGTAGCTCAGGAGTTTGGCGAGCGCGATCGCCTCGGCTTGTCACCCTCTCCACCGCTGCTGCTCAGCGTTCTGGGTGGACCGCTGGCGCACCCCGTGCGGTAGATTGTGACTGTCCAGCACCCCAGAAGTCTTAGCAAAGGAGCTTGCTTGCAGTTAGGTAAGTACAGTCTCTCCGGGTCTGCAATTGCCCCTTTCCAGTCCTTACGACTCTGGCTGCCTGTCCCCAGCGGGGGATGGTCTGCAGCTGGCTTTTCCCGTTCTGTCCTTTGTTCTGTGCTCGGTCCTGGCGGTGTCTTATGTTCGAGCTTTTCGCGTGGTAGCTATCCCACAGTCTGGTTTGCTAGCCCAAGTTAGATCGTTCTGGTTGCGCGTGGGGCATTCCTGCCCGATTCTTACAAAGCTCTGCAGCCCGCGCCTCCCGCGCGTCCCTGCCCTGCCCCCACTTCCCAGTGGCGGATGCAGGTTTCTGTGCTGCTTTTCCACTGGGGGAGTTACTGTTGGGCTTGTAATCTGTTGGTTTTAATTATTTATCTATTTTTCCTTCCTGTTATGTTGCCCTCTGTGTTTCCAAGGCTCGCCACAGACTCGGCAGGGAGAGTGTTTCCTGGTGTTTGGAAACCTCTCTTCTTAAAATTCCCTTCCCAGGACGGGCTTCCCTTCCCGGGACGGAGCTCCCTCCCCACCTCCCTTGTCTCCTTTTTCGTCTTTTATATTTTTTCCTACCTGTTTTTGAAGACAATGATCTGCTTTTCTGGTTGCCTGATGTCCTCTGCCAGCCTACAGAAGTTGTTTTGTGAACTTTGCATAGCGTTGAAATGTTCTTTTGAGGAATTTGTGAGGGAGAAAGTGGTCTTCCCATCCTATTCATCCGCCATCATTCCCTCTCCCCCCAAATGTATTCTTTTTAATGGCTGAGTAATATTCCACAGCTTTCTTATCCATTCATCTGCTGATGGACATCTAGGTTGCTTCCATGTCCTGGCTATTATGAACAGTGCTGCAATGAACATGGGGGTACACGTGTCTCTTTCAATTCTGGTTTCCTCAGTGTGTATGCCCAGAAGTGGGATTGCAGGGTCATAAGGCAGTTCTATTTCCAGTTTTTTAAGGAATCTCCACGCTGTTCTCCATAAGTGGCTGTACTAGTTTGCATTCCCATCAACAGTGTAAGAGTGTTCCCTTTTCTCCACACCCTCTCTAGCATTTATTGCTTGTAGACTTTTGGATAGCAGCCATTCTGACTGGCATGAAATGGTACCTCATTGTGGTTTTGATTTGCATTTCTTTGATGAGTGATTTTGAGCATCTTTTCATGTGTTTGTTAGCCATCTATATGTCTTCTTTGGAGAAATGTCTGTTTAGTTCTTTGGTCCATATTTTGATTGGGTCGTTTATTTTTCTGGAATTGAGCAGCAGGATTTGCTTTTATATTGCTGAGATTAATTCTTTGTCAGTTGCTTCAATGGTATTATTTTCTCCCATTCTGAAAGCTGTCTTTTACCTTGCTTATAGTTTCGTTTGTTGTGCAGAAGCTTTTAATTTTAATTAGGTCCCATTTGTTTATTTTTGTTTTTATTTCCAGTATTCTGGGAGATGGGTCATAGAGGATCCTGCTGTGATTTATGTCAGACAGTGTTTTGCTTAGGTTCTCCTCTAGTAGTTTTATAGTTTCTGGTCTTACGTTTAGATCTTTCATCCGTTTTGAGTTTATTTTTGTGTATGGTGTTAGAAAGTGTTCTAGTTTCATTCTTTTACAAGTGGTTGACCACTTTTCCCAGCACCACTTGTTAAAGAGATTGTCTTTAATCCATTGTATATTTTTGCCTCCTTTGTCAAAGATAAGGTGTCCATGGGTGTGTGGGTTTATATCTGGGCTTTCTATTTTGTTCCATTAATCTATATTTCTGTCTTTGTGCCAGTACCATACTGTCTTGATGACTGTGGCTTTGTAGTAGAGCCTGAAGTCAGGCAGGTTGATTCCTCCAGTTCCATTCTTCTTTCTCAAAATTGCTTTGGCTATTCAAGGTTTTGGATATCCATACAAATTGTGAAATTATTGTTCTAGCTCTGTGAAAAATACCGTTTGCAGCTTGATAGGGATTGCATTGAATCTATAGATTGCTTTGGATAGTATCCTCATTTTCACTATGTTGATTCTTCCAATCCACGAGCATGGTATATTTCTCCATCTATTAGTGTCCTCTTTGATTTCCTTGACCAGTGTTTTATAGTTTTCTATATATAGGTCTTTTATTTCTTTAGGTAGATACATTCCAAAGTATTCTAATCTTTTTGTTGCAATGGTGAATGGAATTGTTTCCTTAATTTCTCTTTCTATTTTCTCATTATTAGTGTATAGGAATGCAAGGGATTTCTGTGCGTTGACTTTATATCCTGCAACTTTAGTATATTCATTGATTAGCTCTAGTAAATTTCTGGTGGAGTCTTTAGGGTTTTCTATGTAGAGGATCATGTCATCTGCAAACAGTGAGAGTTTTACTTATTCTTTTCCAATTTGAATTCCTTTTATTTCTTTTTCTGCTCTGATTGCTGCGGCCAAAATTCCAAAACTATGTTGAATAGTAGTGGTGAGAGTGGACACCCTTGTCTTGTTCCTGACTTTAGGGGAAATGCTTTCAGTTTTTCAGCACTGGGGATAATGTTTGCTGTGGGTTTGTCATACATAGCTTTTATTATGTTGAGGTATGTTTCTTCTATTCCTGCTTTCTGGAGAGTTTTTATCATAAATGGATGTTGAATTTTGTCAAAGGCTTTTTCTGCATCTATTGAGATAATCATATGGCTTTTATTTTTCAATTTGTTAATGTGGTGTATTACATTGATTAATTTGTGGATATTGAAGAATCCTTGCATCCCTGGGATAAAGCCCACTTGATATAGATGTATGATCTTTTTAATGTGTTGTTGGATTCTGATTGCTTAAGGATTTCTGCATCTATGTTCATCAGAGATATTGGCCTGTAGTTTTCTTTTTTTGAAATTAATCCTACTTATTAACATTTTTAATCATTTTCTCAAGTCCAGAAATCCACCAATAATTAATCAAGCCCTGTTTTGTAGCATTGCCCAACAATTGTACCTCATAAGCTTGAAAAAACACACAACTTGTGCCATCAGACTTTAAATTCCCGAAAGAATGAGGAAAAGAGGAACAGGAAGAAGAGAAAAAGAAGATAGAGGAACAGAAGAAGAGGAGGATGACGAGTGGGAAGAGGAGACAACTTAAGATGCCAAAGCAAAAATCTAATACAGGAAAGGCATAGGCTAAATATGGTACAAACTATAAGATTATCACAACCTTAATGCAAAAAGTACTGCTTCATTAAGTGGCATAGGGGCCAAGACATTAAATTCATCGATTAAAAGGTAACAATACTGACAAGGTATGCTTCTGGGCTGAGCTGTTCTGATGCACTCACAGTAACATCTGACCCTCATTGTGCTTTCTGTGAGCTGACACAGTTCTAAATGCTTTATATATACAACTAACATATAACCAACCTAGATAGTATATTCAAAAGCAGAGACATTACTTTGCCAACTAAGGTCCATCTAGTCAAGGCTATGGTTTTTCCTGTGGTCATGTACGGATGTGAGAGTTGGACTCAGAAGAAGGCTGAGCACTGAAGAATTGATGCTTTTGAACTGTGGTGTTGGAGGAGACTCTTGAGAGTCCCTTGGACTGCAAGGAGATCCAACCCAGTCCATTCTGAGGGAGATCAGCCCTGGGATTTCTTTGGAAGGACTGATGCTAAAGCTGAAGCTCCAGTAATTTGGCCACCTCATGCGAAGAGTTGACTCATTGGAAAAGACTCTGATGCTGGGACGGATTGGGGGCAGGAGGAGAAGGGGACGACAGAGGATGAGATGGTGGAAGGCATCACTGAATCAATGGACGTGAGTCTGAGTGAACTCCGGGAGTTGGTGATGGACAGGTAGGCCTGGCGTGCTGCGATTCATGGGGTCGCAAAGAGTCGGACACGACTGAGTGACTGAAACTAACTGAACTGAACTGAACCTATAAAATGGGTACTATTATTATTCCCACTTTTAAAGTGAAGAAAATGAGACCTTAAAATGAGACACAGAGACCTTAAGCAAATTACCCAAGATCATAAAGTTATTAAGCAGCAGAACCATGGAGATCTGTGATCTCAGAAATATGATTGTTGTCCCTTCTAGTGGAGAAGGTATGAGATACAATTTATTTAGGAAACTTGGTTCTTTTAAAAGGTTGGTAAGTTCTTCTTATCTTCATATTTCTTGACAATAAAGAGATCAATCTATAATTATCCACTTCATACAGCCACTTTATGAACTTTCTGAATGTGTTGATCATGTTCTCCTTAAATTCAAACAAATTTTATTTTTGTTATCATTTTTCTTGTTTTCTTCAAGACAAAATTGGGAGCGGAATCGTGTCAATAATATTAGACCAGAACCTCTCCAAGAGTACAGAGTCAACCCTCCTAAAAATAAAATCACTTTTCTTAGTATTGGAAGCACAACAAGAGTAAAATTCTCTGCACATTTTGTTGCCTATATGGGGATGGAATTAATGGAGTCTGCTTCCCTATAATATGGGAACATTGTTAATAACAGACCTACTTTTCATATAGTCACTCTCATAAATAAATTTCTATTTTGCAAAAGAATTAATTTATTTCTGGCCCTTTTAACCATTTCAAAAAATGTCTTTAAAAGATCATATGTACTTTCAGTTAAAAGAAAATAGATCTGATAGTAGAGAATTACATAGAAAGTTGAGACTCTGAACAGCATTGTATGGTTGGAAAACAGTAAATTATCAAAATCTTTGATACATCTTTCAGATCCAATGTACTCAACCACATTTGGAGACATTGTCTCTTTGGATGACTATTCTCCCTGCAGTTACTCTGTCTTGCCTCAGCACTCGCCATCTCTTCTCACTGGTACAGTGTACCCAGATACTCAAGGCTCACTCTTCTCTTCACTCAAACCTTTGCCCTAAAAGTCATTTTGGAAGAGCTTTTCTACACAGTTGTCTCTAAACATACCCCCTGCATCACTATTATTTGCCTTGTATGTGCACATGTGTGTATGTGTTGTGCAAACTCCCTTCAAGAGTTTAGATGGAAAAATTCAGTCACCATCTTCATGTCCCTAGCACATAAGAGACTGCCTGGTATATGTTAATAATTGGAAATATTTTGTGAAAAAATTAATTTTATGAGTAAACTGAGTTGAATAGATTCTTGCCTACTGATTTTACAAATAAGGAACCTGAAACTGAGAGAATTCAATTCTTTTCAGGGTCTTCAATGTAGACAGATAGAAACAAGACTGAAACCAATGAAGCAATTCAATGC
>NW_017215161.1:0-14132 GCF_001704415.2 Capra hircus
GCGAGAGGAACTCCAGGTTCGTGATCACCATTCCCAGAGAACCCCAGATATCTCAGGTCCATTCCAGCGGAAACATGTTCTCCCTGAACTGCCTCGAATTTCAAGCCGAGGATCGACTCACACCACCAGTGGCACGTGGATAGACCCTTGGCGATAGGCCTCGTGGAAAAGCCTAGCTTGGGAAAAGCCTCGAGGGAAAGCCCACAGATCCCTTGATCCATGCGAAGCGGAACGTGACACTGCCTGCTACAACTTGGAGGAAAGCCCCACGTGCATTGGCCTCCACTCGAGATGAGGACTGACTCCCTGGGACAGTCTCCAGAAGTACCCCAAGCATCCATTGTTTCTAGCCACTGCAGAGGAATCCTCAGTTCTGCACCAACTCCACACATGGTCTTAGCCCAGCCATCGACGGCGTGAGTGAATTCCGATAAGACCACCGCAGCAACTCGCATGGGACTGGCCTTTTCCTGAGGCCCACCAGAGGGGCAGGTCCCTTGACGTCCCCGTCCGGAAGTCAGAGCACGTCAGCCAACTCGAGAAAACCCAGGAGGGCTCTCCCCTTAGTGGCTAGATAGGTTTCATTTTTCCGTAAAGGCGTCTCCAAGGCCTAATCACACCTAACCTTCTGGAACTTCCAAAGGTCCGTCCTTCACACCCTTGCTGAAACTTCAAGAAGTTCCTCGACAAAACCCCGTCTCCACTCTGAGAGGAAGCCGAGAGGTCCCGCCCACATCCAGAGGAGCCCCGTTTCCGCCCTAAGGTCGAGAGGAGGGCATCCTTTCCCTGCGTGGTCCGCGGAAAGAATTCCCAGCGTTCCCGTCGCATCTCAAGAGGAGTGAGCTCTCAACACAGGAAAGCTTGAGAAGAACTCCAGGCGTCGTACCAGCCATTCCCAGAGTCCCCACAGATGTCTCAGTCAATTCCACCGGGAAACTGCCTCGACTTTCAAGCGCAGGCATCGCACTCACACCACGGTGCCAGTGGGACAGCCCTGTGGAAAAGCGCTCATGGCCGAAAGCCTCGTGGAAAACCTCGCAGGGGAAAAGCCCCTGATCCTTGCATCCACGGAGAAGGGAAGCGCTGACACTGCTGCCTACAGATCGGGAGGAAAGCGCCCGTGCATGGCCCCCACTTCGCAGACGCCAGGACGACTCCCCTTGGGGAGACTCCAGAAGCTACCCCAAGATCCATGCCCAGGAAACTGCAGAGGGAATACTCAGGTTCCAAAAACAACCGGACTCCACACAATGGTCTTAGGCTCCGGCATCGCCGTGAGAGGCAATCCGAGAGGCCGAGCAAAACTCGCCATTGGGGACTGGCGCTTTCCTGGAGACCACCAGAGCGGCGTCCCTGAGTCACCATCGTAAGTCGAGAGCACCTGACGCAACACTGCAGGAAAAATCCAGGTGGTCTCCCCTCAGGCTAGATGAGGCCATTTCCGCTGAGGCCGCTTCTTCGAGGCCCTAAATCACACCTAACCTTTCTGGAACTTCCAAAGGCGTCCTTTCACACCCTTGCTGCAAACTCAAGTAGCTACCCGACATACCCGTCTCCAACTCTAGAGGTAATCGCGAGAGTCCCGGCCACATCCAGAGGAGCCCCATTTCCGCCTCCTAGCTCGAGCAGCGAGGGATCTTTCCTTGCGTTGGCGGGGAAAGAATTCCCGCATTCCCGGGTCGATCTCAAGAGGCAGGCCCTCTCCACAGGAAAAGACGAGAGGAACTCCAGGGTCGCTTTCCCCCCCTCATGCCACCATTCCCCGAGTCCCCCAGATGTCTCTCAGTCCATTCCAGGGAAACCTGTTTTCCCTGCACTGCCTCGAATTTCAAGCCGAGGATCGACTCACACCACGGTGGCACGTGGAAGACCCGGAAGCCTCGTGGAAAGCCTGGGGAAAAGCCTCGAGGGAAAGCCCACAGATCCCTTGATCCACGCGAAGGGAAGCGTGACACTGCTGCTACAGATCGGGAGGAAAGCGCCCGTGCATGCCCCACTCGAGACGAGGACTGACTCCCCTGGGAGACTCCAGAAGTACCCCAAGATCCATGCAGAACTGGAGAGGAATCCTCAGGTTCCGGCACCGACTCCACACAAGGTCTTAGGCCCGGCATCGACGGGTGAGGAATTCCGAGAGGCCCCGAGCAACTCGCATGGGGACTGGCCTTTCCTGAGGCCACCAGAGCGGGTCCCTGAGGTCCCCGTCGTCAGTCGAGAGCACTGCAACTCGAGAAAATCCAGGAGGTTCTCCCCAGGGTGATTAGGCCATTTCCGCTGAGGCGTCTCGAGGCTAATCACACCTAACCTCTGGAACTTCCAAAGGGTCCTTCACACCCTTGCTGCAACTCAAGAAGTTCCCCGACATACCCGTCTCCACTCGAGAGGAAGCACGAGAGTCCCGCCCACATCCAGAGGAGCCCCGTTTCCGCTCCTAGCACGAGAGGAGGGATCCTTTCCCTGCGTGGTCGGGAAAGAATTCCCGGCGTTCCCGTCGCATCTCAAGAGGAGGCGCTCTCCACAGGAAAGGCGAGAGGAACTCCAGGGTCGTACCACCATTCCCAGAGTCCCCCAGATGTCTCAGTCATTCCAGGGAAACTGCCTCGACTTTCAAGCCGAGGATCGACTCACACCACGGTGGCACGTGGGACAGCCCTGTGGAAAGCCTCAGGGAAAGCCTCGTGGGAAAGCCTCGAGGGAAAAGCCACAGATCCCTTGATCCACGCGAAGGGAAGCGTGACACTGCTGCTACAGCTCGGGAGGAAAGCGCACGTGCATGCCCCCACTCCAGACGAGGACTGACTCCCCTGGGGAGACTCCAGAAGAACCCCAAGATCCATATCAGCACTGGAGAGGAATCCTCAGGTTCCGGCACCGACTCCACACAAGGTCTTAGGCTCCGGCATCGCGGAGAGGAATCCGAGAGCCCCGAGCAACTCGCATGGGGACTGGCCTTTCCTGAGGCCACCAGAGCGGGTCCCTGAGGTCACCGTCGTAAGTCGAGAGCACCTGACGCAACACGAGAAAATCCAGGTGGTTCTCCCCTCCAGGCTAGATGAGGCCCATTTCCGCTGAGGCGTCTCGAGGCTAATCACACCTAACCTCTGGAACTTCCAAAGGGTCCTTCACACCCTTGCTGCAACTCAAGTAGTACCCCGACATACCCGTCTCCACTCTAGAGGAATCGCGAGAGTCCCGCCCACATCCAGAGGAGCCCCATTTCCGCCTCCTAGCTCGAGAGGAGGGATCCTTTCCCTGCGTGGCGGGGAAAGAATTCCCGGCATTCCCGTCGCATCTCAAGAGGAGGCCCTCTCCACAGGAAAGACGAGAGGAACTCCAGGGTCGTGCCACCATTCCCCGAGTCCCCCAGATGTCTCAGTCCATTCCAGGGAAACCTGTTTTCCCTGCACTGCCTCGACTTTCAAGCCGAGGATCGACTCAAACCACGGTGGCACGTGGGACAGCCCTGTGGGAAAGCCTCGTGGGAAAGCCTCGTGAAAAGCCTCGAGGGAAAGCCCTGATCCCTTGATCCACGAGAAGGGAAGCGTGACACTGCTGCTACAGATCGGGAGGAAAGCGCCCGTGCATGCCCCCACTCGAGACGAGGACTGACTCCCCTGGGGAGACTCCAGAAGTACCCCAAGATCCATGCCAGAACCGGAGAGGAATACTCAGGTTCCAACACCGACTCCACACAAGGTCTTAGGCCCGGCATCGCCGTGAGAGGAATCCCGAGAGGCCCCGGAGCAACTCGCATGGGGACTGGCCTTTCCTGAGCCACCAGAGCGGGTCCCTGAGGTCCCCGTCGTCAGTCGAGAGCACCTGCCGCAACTCGAGAAAATCCAGGAGGTTCTCCCGTCCAGGTGTGATTAGGCCCATTTCCGCTGAGGCGTCTCGAGGCTAATCACACCTAACCTCTGGAACTTCCAAAGGGACCCACACACCCATGCTGCAACTCAAGAAGTTCCCCGACATACCCCGTCTCCACTCGAGAGGAAGCACGGAGAGTCACCGCCCACATCCAGAGGAGCCCAATTTCCGCCTCCTAGCACGAGAGGAGGGATCCTTCCCTGCGGGTCGTGGAAAGAATTCCCGCATTCCAGTCGCATCTCAAGAGGAGGCGCTCTCCACAGGAAAGGCGAGAGGAACTCCAGGGTCGGTACCACCATTCGCAGAGAATCCCCAGATGTCTCAGTCCATTCCAGGGAAACTGTTTTCCCTGCACTGCCTCGACTTTCAAGCCGAGGATCGACTCACACCACGGTGGCACGTGGGACAGCCCTGAGGGGAAAGCCTCGTGGGAAAGCTCAGTGGAATGCCTCGAGGGAAAGCCACAGATCCCTTGATCCACGCGAAGGGAAGCGTGACACTGCTGCTACAGCTCGGGGAGGAAAGCGCACGTGCATGCCCCCACTCCGAGACGAGGACTGACTCCCCTGGGGAGACTCCAGAAGATACCCCAAGATCCATATCAGCACTGGAGAGGAATCCTCAGGTTCCGGCACCGACCTCACACAAGGACTTAGGCCCCGGCATCGAGAGGAGAGGAATCCCGAGAGGCCCCCGAGCAACTCGCATGGGGACTGGCCTTTCCTGAGGCCACCAGAGCGGGTCCCTGAGGTCCACCGTCGTAAGTCGAGAGCACCTGACGCAACATCGAGAAAATCCAGGTGGTTCTCCCTCCAGGCTAGATGAGGCCCATTTCCGCTGAGGCGTCTCGAAGGCTAATCACACCTAACCTCTGGAACTTCCAAAGGGTCCTTCACACCCTTGCTGCAACTCAAGTAGTACCCCGACATACCCGTCTCCACTCTAGAGGAATCGCGAGAGTCCCGCCCACATCCAGAGGAGCCCCATTTCCGCCTCCTAGCTCGAGAGGAGGGATCCTTTCCCTGCGTGGCGGGGAAAGAATTCCCGGCATTCCCGTCGCATCTCAAGAGGAGGCCCTCTCCACAGGAAAGACGAGAGGAACTCCAGGGTCGTGCCACCATTCCCAGAGTCCCCCAGATGTCTCAGTCCATTCCAGGGAAACCTGTTTTCCCTGCACTGCCTCGACTTTCAAGCCGAGGATCGACTCACACCACGGTGGCACGTGGGACAGCCCTGTGGAAAGCCTCGTGGGAAAGCCTCGTGAAAAGCCTCGAGGAAAGCCCCTGATCCTTGATCCACGAGAAGGGAAGCGTGACACTGCTGCTACAGATCGGGAGGAAAGCGCCGTGCATGCCCCCACTCGAGACGAGGACTGACTCCCCTGGGGAGACTCCAGAAGTACCCCAAGATCCATGCCAGAACCTGGAGAGGAATACTCAGGTTCCAACACCGACTCCACACAAGGTCTTATGGCCCCGGCATCGCCGTGAGAGGAATCCTGAGAGGCCCCGGAGCAACTCGCATGGGGACTGGCCTTTCCTGAGGCCACCAGAGCGGGTCCCTGAGGTCCCCGTCGTCAGTCGAGAGCACCTACCGCAACTCGAGAAAATCCAGGAGGTTCTCCCGTCCAGGTGTGATTAGGCCCATTTCCGCTGAGGCGTCTCGAGGCTAATCACACCTAACCTCTGGAACTTCCAAAGGGACCCACACACCCATGCTGCAACTCAAGAAGTTCCCCCGACATACCCGTCTCCACTCGAGAGGAAGCACGAGAGTCACGCCCACATCCAGAGGAGCCCAGTTTCCGCCTCATAGCACAAGAGGAGGGATCCTTTCCCTGCGTGGTCGGGAAGAATTCCCGGCGTTCCCGTCGCATCTCAAGAGGAGGCGCTCTCCACAGGAAAGGCGAGAGGAACTCCAGGGTCGTACCACCAACGCAGAATCCCCCAGATGTCTCAGTCCATTCCAGGGAAACCTGTTTTCCCTGCACTGCCTCGACTTTCAAGCCGAGGATCGACTCACACACGGTGGCACGTGGACAGCCCTGAGGGAAAGCCTCGTGGGAAAAGCCTCGAGGGAATGCCTCGAGGGAATGCCACAGATCCCTTGATCGACGCGAAGGAAGCGTGACACTGCTGCTAACAGCTCGGGAGGAAAGCGCACGTGCATGCCCCACTCCAGACGAGGACTGACTCCCCTGGGGAGACTCCAGAAGAACCCCAGGATCCATATCAGCACTGGAGAGGAATCCTCAGGTTCCGGCACCGACCTCACACAAGGACTTGGGGCTCGGCATCGAGAGGAGAGGAATCCCGAGAGGCCCCCGAGCAACTCGCATGGGGACTGGCCTTTCCTGAGGCCACCAGAGCGGGTCCCTGAGGTCACCGTCGTAAGTCGAGAGCACCTGACGCAACACGAGAAAATCCAGGTGGTTCTCCCCTCCAGGCTAGATGAGGCCCATTTCCGCTGAGGCGTCTCGAGGCTAATCACACCTAACCTCTGGAACTTCCAAAGGGTCCTTCACACCCTTGCTGCAACTCAAGTAGTACCCCGACATACCCGTCTCCACTCTAGAGGAATCGCGAGAGTCCCGCCCACATCCAGAGGAGCCCCATTTCCGCCTCCTAGCTCGAGAGGAGGGATCCTTTCCCTGCGTGGCGGGGAAAGAATTCCCGGCATTCCCGTCGCATCTCAAGAGGAGGCGCTCTCCACAGGAAAGACGAGAGAACTCCAGGGTCGTGCCATCCATTCCCAGAGTCCCCCAGATGTCTCAGTCCATTCCAGGGAAACCTGTTTTCCCTGCACTGCCTCGACTTTCAAGCCGAGGATCGACTCACACCACGGTGGCACGTGGGACAGCCCTGTGGGAAAGCCTCGTGGGAAAGCCTCTTGGAAAAGCCTCGAGGGAAGCCCCTGATCCCTTGATCCACGAGAAGGGAAGCGTGACACTGCTGCTACAGATCGGGAGGAAAGCGCCCGTGCATGCCCCCACTCGAGACGAGGACTGACTCCCCTGGGGAGACTCCAGAAGTACCCCAAGATCCATGCCAGAACCGGAGAGGAATACTCAGGTTCCAAACCGGACTCCACACAAGGTCTTAGGCCCCGGCATCGCCGGTGAGAGGAATCCCGAGCGGCCCCCAAACATCTCGAATGGGGACTGGCCTTTACTCAGGCCAGCAGAGCGGGTCCCTGAGGTCCCCGTCGTAAGTCGACATCACCTGCGCAACTCGAGAAAATCCAGGAGGTTCTCCCCTCCAGGCGAGATGAGGCCCTTTTCCGCTGAGGTGTCTCGAGGCTAATCACATCTAACATCTTGAACATCCAAAGGGTCCTTCACACCCTTGCTGCAACTCAAGAAGTTCCCCGACTTACCCGTCTCCACTCGAGAGGAAGCACAAGGGTTCTGCACACATCCAGAGGAGCCCCGTTTCCGCCTCCTAGCTCGAGAGGAGGGATCCATTCCCTGCGTGGTCGGGAAAAGAATTCCCTGCGTTCCCTTTGCATCTCAAGAGGAGGCCCTCTCCACAGAAAAGGCGAGAGGAACTCCAGGGTCGTGCCAGCATTCCCAGAGTCCCCCAGATGTCTCACTCCATTCCAGGGAAACCTGATTTTCGTCTACTGCCTCGAATTTCAAGCCGAGGATCGACTCACACCACGGTGGCACGTGGGACAGCCTGTGGGAAAGCCTCGTGGGAAAGCCTCGTGGGAAAGCCTCCTGGGAAAGCCTCGATGGAAAGCCACAGATCCCTTAATCCACACGAAGGGAAGCGCCACACTGCTGCCACAGCTCGGGAGGAAAGCAAACGTGCATGCCCCCACTCGAGACGAGGACTGACTCCCCTGGGGAGACTCCAGAAGTACCCCAAGATCCATGTCAGCACTGGAGAGGAATCCTCAGGTTCCGGCACCGACTCCACTCAAGGTTCTTATGCCGGGCTCCAGCCCCGGTGGATCCAGGGAATTCGAACTGTGGACGGCGTTGTCGTGGAAAGACTTGTTTATTTATTAATGTAAGATTAGATTTTGAAACTATAGTGTAGTAAGAAGATTAAGTGGAGGAAGAGGGCTGAATAGCTTGGTTTACGGCGGAAGGCCGATAAAATTCCACACAAGGAATTTGCACCACCTACTTTGGGCCACCGGCGCCCGCTTGAATATCTAAGGGTGCCTCGCCTTAAGCTCCCTTTCGTGCGGGTCTTAACAGCCAGGGCAAGTAAGTAGACCTTGCTAGCCTCCGCACTCCAGGTGGAGATTCAGCCTGAAGTTAAAGTAAAGAGCAGAGAGAAGGAAAGGTAGAGAAGAAGAAAGAGAGAGAAAGACACGGGGGGAGCCAGAGTCCCAAGAAACCAGGCTGAGAGACTAGTTCGAGAAGCTGGTCCGAGAAACTGGCCCCCGGACCCTGGCCTCCTCCTTTATTGTTCACAAGGCCTTTTATATTTTTTGATAAAACATGGAGATCAATGGATAACACAAAATTATGTAGCGTTCACAACCCAGATTCTTTCTGTATATCATTTTTGTATACAAAAGGTCTCAGGTGATTTACATTATCTTCTGGCCAAGAGGCTTGTTAACACTTTTTGGCTCTTTCCTTAATGAACGTTAATTTTGTTTCCCCTGAAGTGTTTTTCTTTAATCTGCATCTCCTTAAAGCATTAAAGTTACATCTCTATAGAACAAATGTGCAGTGGGTTATAACAAAGAAGGTACTTAACTCAAAGATATAATGTTGCTAATACCAGGTCTACTACTTGTTTTTCTATATACCAAACTATATCTAAAAATAAAGGATATGAAAATTTGGCAGCAAGCATTGACCGCCAAAAAATGAAACTTTTAATCAGTCCTATTCTAAAGATTTTGACTCCTCGAAAGCTCCTGCATTCCTAGGATGTTTTAAGCTTCCTGTGCCTCCTGCGGTCAGGAGGCCTCAAACAAATCACAAGCGCAGCTGTACGAGTCCTACAGGCAGGCTAGAAAGCCATCAGAGGGTTTTTTGGATTGAAACACTCTTTCAAATGCAGAAGACTAACGCGCTGAATTGACTTTTTCCAGAAAAGGTCAGAAGAGTGAAAAAGCAGAGGCACAAAAACGCAGATATTTGTTGGGGTACATGCTTAAAAACTTCCAGAGGGGTCCCTGAAGTCTGAGCACGCCTTGCGTATGTCAGCTTCCTTCCTCATAACCTTGTCACGGGGCGGGCTTGCTCACAACTGGCTCCCGGCAGTCCTTAGGCCCCGGCATCGACGGGAGAGGAATCCCGAGAGGCCCCCGAGCAACTCGCATGGGGACTGGCCTTTCCTGAGGCCACCAGAGCGGGTCCCTGAGGAACCCGTCGTAAGTTGAGAGCACACCTGCCGCAACTCGAGAAAATCCAGGAGGTTCTCCCTCCAGGCGAGATGAGGCCCATTTCCGCTGAGGCCGTCTCGAGGCTAATCACACCTAACCTCTGGAACTTCCAAAGGGTCCTTCACACCCTTGCTGCAACTCAAGAAGTTCCGCGACATACCCGTCTCACTCGAGAGGAAGCACGAGAGTCCCGCCCTCATCCAGAGGAGCGCTGTTTCCGCCTCCTAGCTCGAGAGGAGGGATCTTTCCCTGCGTGGTCGGGAAAGAATTCCCGGCGTTCCCGTCGCATCTCAAGAGGAGGCGCTCTCCAGAGGAAAGGCGAGAGGAACTCTAGGGTCGTGCCACCATTCCAGAGTCCCCAGATGTCTCAGTCCATTTAGGGAAACCTGTTTTCCCTGCACTGCCTCGACTTTCAAGCCGAGGATCGACTCACACCATGGTGGCACGTGGGACAGCCCTGTGGGAAGCTTCGTGGGAAAGCCACAGATCCCTTGACCCACTCGACGGAAGCGTGACACTGCTGCTAGAGCTGGGGAGGAAAGCGCACGTGCATGCCCCCTCGAGAGGAGGACTGACTCCCCAGGGGAGACTCAGGAAGTACCGCAGATCCATGTCAGCACTGGAGAGGAATCCTCAGGTTCCGCACCGACTCCACACAAGGTCTTAGGCCCCGGCATCGACAGGAGAGGAATCTCGAGAGGCCCCGAGCAACTCGCTTGGGGACTGGCCTTTCCTGAGGCCACCAGAGCGTGTCCCTGAGGTCCCCGTCGTAAGTCGAGAGGAACTGCCGCAACTCGAGAAAATCCAGGAGGTTCTCCCTCCAGGCGAGATGAGGCCCATTTCCGCTGAGCGTTCTCGAGGCCTAATCACACCTAACCTCTGGAACTTCCAAAGGGTCCTTCACACCCTTGCTGCAACTCAAGAAGTTCCCGACATACCCGTCTCCACTCGAGAGGAAGCACGAGAGTCCGCCCACATCCATAGGAGCCCGTTTCCGCCTCCTAGCGCGAGAGAAGGGATCCTTTCCCTGCCTGTTCTGGAAAGAATTCCTGGCGTTCCCGTGACATCTCAAGATGAGGTGCTCTCCACAGGAAAGGCCAGAGGAACTCCAGGGTCGTGCCACCATTACTAGAGTCCCCAGATGTCTCCGTCCATTCCAGGGACACCTGTTTTCCCTGCACTGCCTCGACTTTCAAGCCGAGGATCGACTCACTGCACGGTGACACGTGGACAGCCCTGTGGGAAAGCCTCTAGGGAAAGCCACAGATCCCTTGATCACTCGTCGGAAGCGTGACACGGCTGCTAGAGCTGGGAGGAATGCGCACGTGCATGCCCCCACTCGAGCGTGGACTGACTCCCTGGGGAGACTCCAGAATTACCCAAGATCCATGCTAGCCCTGGAGAGGAATCCTAGGTTCCGCAAACGACTCCACACAAGTCTTAGGCCCGGCATCGACGGGAGAGAATCCCTATAGGCCCCCGAGCAACTCGCATGGGACTGGCCTTTCCTGAGCCACGAGAGCGGGTCCCTGAGGTCCCCGTCGTAAGTCGAGAGCACCTGCCACAACTCGAGAAAATCAGGAGGTTCTACCTTCCAGGCGAGATGAGGCCCATTTCCCTTAGGTGTCTCGAGGCTAATCACACCTAAACTCTGGAACTTCCAAAGGGTCCTTCACACCCTTGCTGCAACTCAAGAAGTTCCCGACATACCCGTCTCCAATCGCGAGAAGCACAAGAGTCCCGACAACATCCAGAGAGCCCCTTTCCGCCTCCTAGCTCGAGAGGAGGGATCCTTTCCTGCCTGTCTGGAAGAATTCCTGGCGTTCCGTCGCATCTCAGATGAGGTGCTCTCCACAGAAAAGGCGAGAGGAACTCCAGGGTCGTGCCACCATTCCAGAGCCCCCAGATGTCTCCGTCCATTCCAGGGACACCTGTTTCCCTGCACTGCCTCGACGTTCAAGCCGAGGATCGACTCACACCACGGTGCACGTGGGATAGCCCTGTGGTAAACTTCGTGGGAAAGCCTGTGGGAAAGCTCGAGGGAAAGCCACAGATCCCTTGATCCACGCGAAGGGAGCGTGACACTGCTGCTACAGCTCGGAGGAAATGGCACGTGCGTGCCCCACACAGTCGAGGACTTACTCCGCTGGGGAGACTCCAAAGTACCACAAGTCCATGTCAGTACTGGAGAGGAATCCTCAGGTTCCGGCACCGACTCAACACAAGGTCTTAGGCCCGGCATCGACGGAGAGGAATCCGAGAGGCCCCCGAGCAACTGCATGGGGACTGCCTTTCGTGAGGCACAGAGCGGTCCCTGAGGTCCCCGTCGTAAGTCGAGAGCACCTGCCGCAACTCGAGAAATCCAGGAGGTTCTCCCTCCAGGAGAGATGAGGCCATTTCCGCTGAGCGTTTGGAGGCAAAATCACACCTAACCTCTGGAACTTCCAAAGGTCCTTCACACCCTTGCTGCAACTCAAGAAGTTCCCCGACATCCTCGTCTCCACTCAACAGGAAGCACGAGAGTCGCCTACATCCAGAGGAGCCCCATTTCCGCTCTAGCTCGAGAGGAGGATCCTTTCCTGCGTCGGGGGAAAATTCCCGCATTCTGTCACATTTCAAGAGGAGGCGCTCTCACAGGAAAGGCGAGAGAACTCCAGGTCGTGCCACCATTTCCAGAGCCCCCAGATGTCTCAGTCCATTCCAGGGAAAACTGTTTTCCGTGCACTGCCTCGACTTTCAATCGAGGATCGACTCACACCACGTGCACGTGGGAGAGCCCTGTGGGAAAGATTCGTGGGAAAGCCTCGTGGGAAAGCTTCGAGGGAAAGCCACAGATCCCTTGATCACGCCGAAATGAAGCGTGACACTGCTGCTACAGCTGGGAGGAAAGCGCACGTGCATGCCCCCAGTCGAGACGTGGACTGACTCCCCTGGGGAGACTCCAAAATTACCCCAAGATCCATGCCAGCCCTGGAGTGGAATCCTCAGGTTCCGCAAACGACTCCACACAAGGTCTTAGGCCCCGGCATCGACGGGAGAGGAATCCCGATAGGCCCCCGAGCAACTCGCATGGGGACTGGCCTTTCCTGAGGCCACGAGAGCGGGTCCCTGAGGTCCAGGTCGTAAGTCGAGAGCACCTGCCACAACTCGAGAAAATCAGGAGGTTCTACCTTCCAGGCGAGATGAGGCCCATTTCCGCTGAGGTGTCTCGAGGCTAATCACACCTAACCTCTGGAACTTCCAAAGGGTCTTTCACACCCTTGCTGCAAGTCAAGAAGTTCCCCGACATACCCGTCTCCACTCGAGAGGAAGCACGAGAGTCCGGCCCACATCCAGAGGAGCCCCGTTTCCCCCTCCTAGATCGAGAGGAGGGATCCTTTCCCTGCGTGTTCAGGAAAGAATTCCCGACGATCCCGTCGCATCTCAAGAAGAGGCGCTCTCCACAGGAAAGGCGAGAGGAACTCCAGGGTCGTGCCACCATTCCCAGGGTCCTTCAGATGTCTCAGTCCATTCCAGGGAAACCTTTTTTCCCTGCACTGCCTCGACTTTCAAGCCAGGATCTACTCACACCACGGTGGCACGTGGGACAGCCCTGTGGGAAAGCCTAGTGGGAAAGCCACAGATCCCTTGATTCACGCGAAGGGAAGCGTGACACTGCTGCTACAGCTCGAGAGGAAATCGCACGTGAATGCCCCAATTCGAGACGAGGACTGACTCCCCTGGGGAGACTCCAGAAATACCCCAAATCCATGTCAGCACTGGGGAGGAATCCTCAGGTTCCGGCAGCGTCTCCACACAAGGCCTTAGGCCCCGGCATCGACGGGAGAGGAATCCCGAGATGACCCCGAGCAACTCGTTGGGGACCTGCCTTTCCTGAGGCCACCAGAGCGGGTCCCTGAGGTCCCCGTGTAGGTAGAGAGCACCTGCCACAACTCGAGAAAATCCAGGAGGTTCTCCCCTCCAGGCGAGATGAGGCCCATTTCCGCTGAGGCGTCTCGAGGCTAATCACACCTAACCTCTGGAACTTCCAAAGGGTCCTTCACACCCTTGCTGCAACTCAAGAAGTTCCCCGACATATCCGTCTCCACTCGAGAGGAATCACGAGAGTCCCTCCCTCATCCAGAGGAGCGCCGTTTCGCCTCCTAGCTCAAGAGGAGGGATCTTTCCCTGCGTGGTCGGGAAAGTATTCCCGGCGTTCCCGTCGCATCTCAAGAGGAGGCGCTCTCCACAGGAAAGGCGAGAGGAACGCCAGGGTCGTGCCACCCTTCCCAGAGTCCCCCAGATGTCTCAGTCCATTCCAGGGAAACCTGTTTTCCCTGCACTACCTCGACTTTCAAGCCGAGGATCAACTCACAGCACGGTGGCACGTGGGACAGCCCTGTGGGAAGCCTCGTGGGAAAGCACAGATCCCTTGATCCACGCGAAGGGGAGCATGACACTGCTGCTACAGCTCGGGAGGAAAGCGCACGTGCATACCCCCACTCGCGACGAAGACTGACTCCCCTGGGGAGACTCCAGAAGTACCCCAAGATCCATGTCAGCACTGGAGAGGAATCCTCAGGTTTCCGGCACCGACTCCACTCAAGGTCTTATGCCGGGCTCCAGCCCCCGGTGGATCCAGGGAACAACTGTGGACGGCGTTGTCGTGGAAAGACTTGTTTATTTATTAATGTAAGATTAGATTTGGAAACTATAGTGTAGTAAGAAGATTAAGTGGAGGAAGAGGGCTGAATAGCTTGGTTTACGCCGGAAGGCCAATAAAATTCCACACAAGGAATTTGCACCACCTACTTTGGGCCACCGGCGCCCCTTGAATATCTAAGGGTGCCTCGCCTTAAGCTCCCTTTCGTGCGCGGGTCTTAACAGCCAGGGCAAGTAAGTAGACCTTGCTAGCCTCCGCACTCCAGGTGGAG
>NW_017215162.1:0-14130 GCF_001704415.2 Capra hircus
TCCTCTGCGAGATAAGAGGCGGAAACGGAGCTCCTCGTGGATGTCGGGACGCTCTCGTGCTTCCTCTCGGAGTGAGATGGGTATGTCAGGGCTCTTCTTGAGTTGCAGCAAGGCTGTGAAGGACCCTTTGGAAGTTCCAGAGGTTAGGTGTGATTAGCCTCGAGACGCTCAGCGGAAATGGGCCTGCATTCTCGCCTGGAGGGGGGGAAAACCTCCTGGATTTTCTCGAAGTTGGGCAGGTGCCTCTGACTTACAAAGACGGGACCGAGGGACCCGCTCTGGTGGTGTCAGAAAAGGCCAGTCCCATGCGAGTTGCTCGGGGCCTCTCAGGATTCCTCTCCCGTCGATACCGGGGCCTAGACCTTTTGTGGAGTCGGTGCCGGAACCTGAGGATTCCTCTCCAGTGCTGACATGGATCTTGGGGTACTTCTGGAGTCTCCCCAGGGACCGTCCTGTTTGGAGTGGGGGCAGGCACGTGCGCTTTCCTCCCGAGCTGTAGCAGCAGTGTCACACTCCCCTTCGCGTGGATCAAGGGATCTGTGGCTTTCCCTGGAGGCTTTCCAACGAGGCCCACGAGGCTTTCCCAGAGGGCTGTCCCATGTGCCACCGTGGTGTGAGTCTATCCTTGGCTTGAAAGTCGAGGCAGTGAAGGGAAAACATGTTTCCCTCGAATGGAGTGAGACATATGGGTGACTCTGGGAATGGTGGCACGACCCTGGAGTTCCTCTCGCCTTTCCTGAGGAGAGCGCCTCCTCTTGAGATGCGATGGAAACCCGGGAATTCTTCACGGTCCAAGCAGGGAAACGATCCCTCCTCTGGAGTTTTGAGGCGGAATCGGGGCTCCTCTGGATGTGGGCGGGACTCTCGTGCTTCCTCTCCCAGTGGAGACGGGTATTTCGGGGAACTTCTTGAGTTGCAGCAAGGGTGTGAAGGACCCTTTTGAAATCTCCAGAGGTTAGGTGTGATTAGCCTCGAGAAGCCTCAGCGGAAATGGGCCTCATCTCGCCTGGAGGGGAGAACCTCCTGGATTTTCTCAAGTTGTGGCAGTTGCTCTCGACTTACGACGGGGACCTCAGGGACCCGCTCTGGTGGCCTCAGGAAAGGCCAGTCCCATGCGAGTTGCTCCGAGGCCTCTCGGGATTCCTCTACAGTCGATGCCAGGGACTAAGACCTTGTGTGGAGTCGGTGCCGGAACCTGAGGATTCCTCTCCAATGCTGACATGGAACTTTGGGTACTTCTGGAGTCTCCCCAGGGGAGTCAGTCCTCGTCTCGATTGAGGGCATGCACGTGCGCTTTCCTCCCGAGCTGTAACAGAATTGTCACTCTTCCCTTCGCGTGGATCAAGGGATGTGTGGCTTTCCCTCGAGGCTTTCCCACGAGGCTTTCCCACGATGCTTTCCCACAGGGCTGTCCCACGTGCCACCGTGGTGTGAGTCAATCCTCGCTTGAAAGTCGTGGCAGTGCAGGGAAAACAGGTTTCCCTGGAATAGACTGAGACATCTGCGGGATCTGGGAATGGTGGCACGACAATGGAGTTCCTCTCGCTTTCCTGTGGAAAGCGCCTCCTTTGAGATGCGACGGGAACGCCGGGAATTCTTCCCGACCACGCAGGGAAAGGATCCCTCCTCTCGAGCTAGGAGGCGGAAACGGGGCTCCTCTGGATGTGGCGGACTCTCGTGCTTCCTCTCGAGTGGAGACGGGAATGTCGGGGAATTTCTTGAGTTGTAACAAAGGTGTGAAGGACCTTTTGGAAGTTCCAGAGGTTAGGTGTGATTAGTCTCGAGACGCTTCAGCGGAAATGGGCCTCATCTCGCCTGGAGGGAGAACCTCCTGGATTTTCTCGGGTTGGGGCAGGTGCTCCCGACTTACGATGGGGACCTCAGGGACCCGCTCTGGTGGCCTCAGGAAAGGCCAGTCCCCATGCGAGTTGCTCGGGGCCTCTCGGATTCCTCTCCGTCAATATCGCGCCTAAGATCTTGTGCGGTTTCGGTGCCTGAACCTGAGGATTCCTCTCCAGTGCTGACAGGGATCTTGGGATAATACTGGATTCTCCCAGGGGAGTCAGTCCTCGTCTCGAGAGGGGGCATGCACGTGCACTTTCCTCCCGAGCTGTTCCAGCAGTGTCGCGCTTCCTTTCGCGTGGATCAAGGGATCTGTGGCTTTCCCTCCGAGGCTTTCCCACGAGGGTTTCCCGCCACGAGGCTTTCCCACAGTGCTGTCCCACGTGCCACCGTGGTGTGAGTCGATCCTCGGCTTGAAAGTCGAGGCAGTACAGGGAAAAGAGGTTTCCCTGGAATGGACTGAGACATCTGGGGGACTCTGGGAATGGTGGCACGACCCTGGAGTTCCTCTCGCCTTTCCTGTGGAGAGCACCTCCTCTTGAGATGCGACGGGAACGCTGGGAATTCTTTCCCGACCACGGAGGGAAGGGATCCCTGCTCTCGAGCTATGAGGGGGAAACGGGGCTCCTCTGGTTTTGGGTGAGACTCTCGTGCTTCCTCTCGAGTGGAGACTTGTATGTCGGGTAACTTCTTGAGTTGCAGCAAGGGTGTGAAGGACCTTTTGGAACTTCCAGAGGTGAGGTGTAATTCGCCTCAAGACGCTTCAGCGGAAATGGGCCTCATCTCGCCTTGAGGGGAGAACCTCCTGGATTTTCTCGAGTTGCGGCAGGTGCCCTCGACTTACGACGGGGACCTCAGGGACCCGCTCTGGTGTCCTCAGGAAAGGCTAGTCCCCTTGCGAGTTGCTCGGGGGCTTCTCGGGATTCATCTCCCGTTGATGCCGGGGCCTATGACCTTGTGTGGAGTCGGTGACAGAACCTGAGGATTCCTCTCAAGTGCTGAATTGGATCTTGGGGTACTTCTGGAGTCTCCCCAGGGGAGTCAGTCCTCGTCTCGAGTGGGGGCATGCACGTGCGCTTTCCTCCCGAGCTGTAGCAGCAGTGTCACGCTTCCTTTCGCGTGGATCAAGGGATCTGTGGCTTTTCCTCGAGGCTTTCCCACGAGGCTTTCCCATGAGGCTTACCCGCAGGGCTGTCCCACGTGCCACCGTGGTGTGAGTCGATCCTCAGATTGAAAGTAGAGGCAGTGCACGGAAAACACGTTTCCCTGGAATGGACTGATACATCTGGGGGACTCTGGGAATGGTGGCAAGACCCTGGAGTTCCTGTCGCCTTTTCTCTGGAGAGCGCCTCCTCTTGAAATGCGACAGGAACGCCGGGAATTCTTTCCCGACCACGCAGGGAACGGATCCCTCCTCTCGAGCTAGGAGGCGGACACGGGGCTCCTCTGGATGTGGGCGGGACTCTCGTGCTTCCTCTCGAGTGGAGACGGGTATGTCGGGGAACGTCTTGATTTGCAGCAAGGGTGTGAAGGACCGTTTGGAAGTTCTAGAGGTTAGGTGTGATTAGCCTCAAGACGCTTCAGCAGAAATGGGCCTCATCTCGCCTGGAGAGGAGAACCTCCTGATTTTTCTCGAGTTGCGGCAGGTGCTCTCGACTTACGACGGGGACCTCTGGGACCCGCTCTGATGGCCTCAGGAAAGGCCAGTCCCCATGCGAGTTGCTCGGGGGCCTCTCGGGATACCTCTCCCGTCGATGCCGGGGTCTAAGACCTTGTGTGGAGTCGGTGCGGGAACTGAGGATTCCTCTCCAGTGCTGACATGAATCTTGGGGTACTTCTGGAGTCTCCCCAGGGAAGTCAGTCCCCGTCTCGAGTGGGGGCATGCACGTGCACTTTCCTCCCGAGCTGTAGCAGCAGTGTCACGCTTCCCTTCGTATGGATCAAGGGATCTGTGGCTTTCCCTAAAGGCTTTCCCACGAGGCATTCCCAAGAGGCTTTCCCACGAGGCTTTCCCACAGGGCTGTCCCACGTGCCAACGTGGTGTGAGTCGATCCTCGTCTTGAAAGTCGACACAGTGCAGGGAAAACAGGTTACCCTGGAATGGACGGAGACATCTGGGAGACTCTGGGAATGGTGGCACGACCCTGGAGTTACTCTCGCCTTTCCTGTGGAGAGCGCCTCCTCTTGAGATGCGACGGGAACGCCGAGTTTTTTTTCCCAAGCACCCAGGGAAAGGTTCCCTCCTCTCGAGCTAGGAGGCGGAAATGGGGCCCCTCTGGATGTGGGCGGGACTCTCGTGCTTCCTCTCGAGTGGAGTCGGGTATGTCTGGGAACTTCTTGAGTTGCAGCAAGGGTGTGAAGGACCCTTTGGAAGTTCCAGAGGTAAGGTGTGATTAGCCTCGAGATACCTCAGCGGAAATGGGATTCAGCTCGCCTGAAGGGGAGAACCTCCTGGATTATCTCGAGTTGCCGCAGGTGCTCTCGACTTACGACGGGGACCACAGGGACCCGCTCTGGTGGCCTCAGGAAGGGCCAGTCCCCATGCGAGTTGCTCTGGGACCTCTCGGGATTCCTCTCCCGTAGATGCCGGGGCCTAAGACCTTGTGTGGAGTCGGTGCCGGAACCTGAGGATTCCTCTCCAAGGCTGACATGGATCTTGGGGTACTTCTGGAGTCTCCCCAGGGGAGTCAGTCCTCGTCTCGAGTGGGGCGATGCACCTGCGCTTTCCTCCCCAGCTGTAGCAGCAGTGTCACGCTTCTCTTCTCGGGGATCAAGGGATCTGTGGCTTTCCCTGGAGGCTTTCCCACGAGGCTTTCCACAGGTCTCTCCCACGTGCCACTGTGGTGTGAGTCGATCCTCGCCTTGAAAGTCGAGGCAGTGCAGGGAAAACAGGTTTCCCTGGAATGGACTGAGACATCTGGGGGACTCTGGGAATGGTGGCACGACCCTGGAGTTCCTCTCGCCTTTACTCTGGAGAGCGCCTCCACTTGAGATGCGACGGGAATGCCGCGAAATCTTTCCCGACCAAGCAGGGAAAGGATCAAACCTCTCGAGCTAAGACGTGGAAACGGGGCTCCTCTGGATGTGGGCGGGACTCTCGTGCTTCCTCTCGAGTGGAGACGGGTATGTCGGAGAACTTCTTGAGTTGCAGCAAGGGTGTGAAGGACCCTTTGGAAGTTCCAGATGTTAGATGTGATTAGACTCGAGACGCATCAACGAAAAAGGGCCTCATCTCGCCCGGAGGGGAGAACCTCCTGGATATTCTCGAGTTGCGGCAGGTGCTCTCAACTTACGACGGGGACCTCAGGGACCCGCTGTGGTGGACTCAGTAAAGGGCAGTCCCCATGCGAGTTGCTTGCGGGCCTGTCGGGATTCCTCTCCCGTCGATGCCGGGGCCTAAGATGTTGTGTGAGTCGGTGATGGAACCTGAGGATTCCTCTCCAGTGCTGACATGGATCTTGGGTACTTCTGGCGTCTCCCAGTGCAATCAGTCCTCTACTCGAGTGGGGGCATGCACGTGCGCTTTCCTCCCGAGCTGTAGCAGCATTTCACACTTCCCTTCGCGTGGATCAAGGGATCAGGGGCTTTCCCTCGAGGCTTTCCCACGAGGCTTTCCCACAGGGCTGTCCCACGTGCCACCGTGGTGTGAGTCGATCCTCGGCTTGAAAGTTGAGGCATTGCAGGGAAAACAGGTTTCCCTGGAATGGACAGAGACATCAGGTTGACTCTGGGAATGGTGGCACGACCCTGGAGTTCCTCTCGCCTTTCCTGTGGAGAGCGCCTCCTCTTGAGATGCGACGGGAACGCCGGGAATTCTTTCCCGAGCACGCAGGAAAAGGATCCCTCCTCTCGAGTTAGGAGACGGAAACGGGGCTCCTCTGGATGTGGCCGGGACTCTCGTGCTTCCTCTCAAATGGAGACGGGTATGTCGGGGAACTTCTTGTGTTGCAGCAAGTGTGTGAAGGACCCTTTGGAAGTTCCAGAGGTAAGGTGTGATTAGCCTCGAGATACCTCAACGGAAATGGGACTCAGCTCGCCTGGAGGGGAGAACCTCCTGGATTTTCTCGAGTTGCGGCAGGTGCTCTCGACTTACGACGGGGACCTCAGGGACCCGCTGTGGTGGCCTCAGGAAAGGCCAGTCCCCATGCGAGTTGCTCTGGGGCCTCTCGGGATTCCTCTCACGTCGATGCAGGGGCCTAAGACCTTGTGTGGAGTCGGTGCCGGAACCTGAGGATTCCTCTCCAGTGCTGACATGGATCTTGGGGTACTTCTGGAGTCTCCCCAGGGGTGTCAGTCCTCGTCTCGAGTGGGGCCATGAACGTGCGCTTTCCTCCCGAGCTTTAGCAGCAGTGTCACGCTTCCCTTCGCGTGGATCAATGGTTCTGTGGCTTTCCCTCGAGGCTTTCCCACGAGGCTTTCCCACAGGGCTGCCCCTCGTGCCACTGTGGTGTGAGTCGATCCTCGGCTTGAAAGTCGAGGCAGTGCAGGGAAAACAGGTTCCCTGGATAGGACTGAGACATCTGGGGGGCTCTGGGAATGGTGGCACGAACCTGGAGTTCCTCTCGCTTTTCCTCTGGAGAGCGCCTCCTCTTGAGAGGCGACGGGAACGCCGCGAATTCTTTCCCGACCACGCAGGGAAAGGATCCCTCCTCTCGAGCTAGGAGGCGGAAACGGGGCTCCTCTGGATGTGGGTGGGACTCTCGTGCTTTCTCTCGAGTGAAGACTGTTATGTCGGCGAACTTCTTGAGTTGCAGATATGGTGTGAAGGATCTTTTGGAAGTTCCAGAGTTTAGGTGTGATTTGCCTCGAGACGCCTCAGCGGAAATGGGCCTCATCTCGCCTGGAAGGGAGAACCTCCTGGATTTTCTCGAGTTGCGGCAGGTGCTCTCGACTTACGACGGGGACCTCAGGGACCCGCTCTGGTGGCCTCAAGAAAGACCAGTCCCCATGCGAGTTGCTCGGGGGCCTCTCGGGATTCCTCTCCCGTCGAAGCCTGGGCCTAAGACCTTGTGTGGAGTTGGTGCCGGAACCTGAGGATTCCTCTTCAGTGCTGACATGGATCTTGGGTTACTTCTGGAGTCTCCCCAGGGGAGTCAGTCCTCGTCTCGAGAGAGGGCATGTACGTGCGCTTTCCTCCCGAGCTGTAGCAGCACTCTCACGCTTCCCTTCGCGTGGATCAAGGGATCTGTGGCTTTCCCTCGAGGCTTTCCCTCGAGGCTTTCACACGAGGCTTTCCCACAGGGCTGTCCCACGTGCCACCGTGGTGTGAGTCGATCATTGTCTTGAAAGTCGAGGCTGTGCAGGGAAAAGAGGTTTCCCTGGAATGGACTGAGACATCTGGGGGACTCTGGGAATGGTGGAACCACCCTGGAGTTCTTCTTGCCTTTCCTGTGGAGAGCGCCTCCTCTTGAGATGCGATGGAAACGCCGGGAATTCTTTCCCGACCACGCAGGGGAAGGTTCCCTACTCTCGATCTAGGAGTCAGAAACGGGGTTCCTCTGGATGTGGGCGGGACTCTCGTGCTTCCTCTCGAGTGGAGACGGGTATGTCGGGGAACTTCTTGTGTTGCAGCAAGGGTGTGAAGGACCCTTTGGAAGTTCCAGAAGTTAGGTGTGATTTGCCTCGAGACGCCTCAGCGGAAATGGGCCTCATCTCGCCTGGAGGGGAGAACCTCCTGGATTTTCTCGAGTTGCGGCAGGTGCTCTCGACTTACGTCGGGGACCTCAGGGACCCGCTCTGGTGGCCTCAGGAAAGGCCAGTCCCAATGTGAGTAGCTCGGGGGCCTCTCGGGAATCCTCTCCCGACGTTGCCGGGGCCTAAGATCTTGTGTGGAGACGGTTCCGGAACCTGAGGATTCCTCTCCAGTGCTGACATGGATCTTGGGGTACTTCTGGAGTCTCCCCAGGGAAGTCAGTCCTCGTCTCTAGTGGGGGCATGCCAGGTGCCCTTTCCTCCCGAAGCTGTAGCAGCAGTGTCACGCTACTCCTTCGCATGGATCAAGGGATCTGTGTCTTTACCTCGAGGATTTCCCGAGGCTTCCACAGGGCTGTCCCACGTGCCACCGTGGTGTGAGTGGATCCTCGTCCTGAAAGTCGAGGCAGTGCAGGGAAAACAGGTTTCCCTGGAATGGACTGAGACATCTGGGGGACTCTGGGAATGGTGGCATGACCCTGGAGTTCCTCTCGCCTTTCCTGTGGAGAGCGCCTCCTCTTGAGATGCGACAGCAATGCCGGGAATTCTTTCCCGACCATGCAGGGAAAGGATCCCTCCTGAGCAAGAGGCGAAAACGGGGCTCCTCTGTATGTGGGCGGTACTTTCGTGCTTCCTCTCTAGTGGAGACGGGTATGTCGGGGAACTTCTTGAGATGCAGCAAGCGTGTGAAGTACCCTTTGGAAGTTCCAGAGGTTAGGTGTGATTAACCTCGAGAGGCCTCAGCGGAAATGGGCCTCATGTCCGCCTGGAGGGGAGAACCTCTTGGATTTTCTCGAGTTGCGGCAGGTGCTCTCGACTTAATCGGGGACCTCAGGGACGCGCTCTGGTGGCCTCAGGAAAGACCAGTCGCCATGCGAGTTGCTCGGGGGACGCTCGGGATTCCTCTTCCATCGATGCCGGGGACTAAGACCTTGTGTGGAGTCGGTTGCGGAACCTGAGGATTCCTCTCCAGGGCTGACATGGATCTTGGGGTAATTTTGGAGTCTCCCCAGGGGAGTCAGTCCTCGTCTCGATTGGGGGCATGCACTTGCGCTTTCCTCCCGAGCTGTAGCAGCAGTGTCACGCTTCCCTTCCCGTGGATCAAGGGATCTGTGGCTTTCCCTCGAGGCTTTCCCACGAGGCTTTCCCACAGGGCTGTCCCACGTGTCACCGTGGTGTGAGTCGATCCTCGGCTTGAAAGTCGAGGCAGTGCAGGGAAAACAGGTTTCCCTGGAATGAACTGAGATATCTGGGGGACTCTGGGAATGGTGGCACGACCCTGGAGTTCCTCTCGCCTTTCCTGTGGAGAGCGCCTCATCTTCAGATGCGACGGGAACGTCGGGAATTCTTTCCAACCACGCAGGGAAAGGATCCCTCCTCTCGAGCTAGGAGGCAGAAATGGGGCTCCTCTGGATGTGGGCAGGACTCTCCTGCTTCCTCTCGAGTGGAGACGGGTATGTCAGGGAACTTCTTGAGTTGCAGCAAGGGTGTGAAGGACCCTTTGGAAGTTCCAGAGGTTAGGTGTGATTAGCCTCGAGACGCCTCCGTGGAAATGGGCCTCATCTCGCCTGGAGGGTAGAACCTCCTGGATTTTCTCGTGTTGCGGCAGGTGCTCTCGACTTACATCGGGGACCTCAGGGACCCGCTCTGGTGGCCTCAGGAAAGACCAGTCCGCATGCGAGTTGCTCGCGGGCCTCTCGGGATTCCTCTCCCTTCGATGCCGGGGCCTAAGACTGCCGGGAGCCAGTGTGAGGAAGCCCGCCCGTGACAAGGTTATGAGGAAGGAAGCTGACATACGCAAGGCATGCTCAGACTTCAGGGACCCCTCTGCAAATTTTTAAGCATGTACCCCCAACAAAAATCTGCCAGTTTTTGTGCTCTACTTTTTCACTCTTCTGACCTTTTCTGGAGAAAGTCAATTCAGGGCGTTAGTCTTCTGCATTTGAAAGAGTGTTTCAATCCAAAAACCCTCTGATGGCTTTCTAGCCTGCCTGTAGGACTCGTACAGCTGCGCTTGTGATTGTTTGAGGCCTCCTGACCCCAGGAGGCACAGGAAGCTTAAAACATCTTAGGAATGCAGGAGCTTCCGAGGAATCAAAATCTTTAGAATAGGACTGATTAAAAGTTTCATTTTTTGGGTCAATGCTTGCTGCCAAATTTTCATATCCTTTATTTTTATATATAGTTGATATATAGAAAAACAAGTAGCAGACCTGGTATTAGCAACATTAGATCTTTGAGTTAAGTACCTTCTTTGTTATAACCCACTGCACCTTTGTTCTATAGAGATGTAACTTTAATGCTTTAAGGAAATGCAGATTAAAGAAAAACACTTCAGGGGAAACAAAATTAACATTCATTAAGGAAGAGAGCCAAAAAGTGTTAACAAGCCTCTTGGCCAGAAGATAATGTAAATCACCTGGAGACCTTTTGTATACAAAATGATATACAGAAAGAATCTGGGTTGCGAACACTACATAATTTTGTGTTATCCATTGGTCTCCATGTTTTATCAAAAGTATAAAAGGCCTTCTGAACAATAAAGGAGGAGGCCAGGGGCCGGGGGCCAATTTCTCGGACCAGCTTCTCGAACTAGTCTCTCAGCCTGGTTTCTTGGGACTCTGGCTCCCCCCGTGTCTTTCTCTCTCTTTCTTCTTCTCTACCTTTCCTTCTCTCTGCTCCTTACTATAACTTCAGGCTGAATCTCCACCTGGAGTGCAGAGGCTCGCCAGGTCTACTTACTTGCCCTGGCTGTTAAGACCCACACGAAAGGGAGCTTAAGGCGAGGCACCCTTAGATATTCAAGCGGGCGCCGGTGGCCCCAACGTAGGTGGTGCAAATTCCTTGTCTGGAATTTTATTGGCCGTCCGCGTAAACCAAGCTATTCAGCCCTCTTCCTCCACTTAACCTTCTTACTACACTATAGTTTCCTAATCTAATCTTACATTAATAAATAAACAAGTCTTTCCACGCCAACGCCGTCCACCCTTCGAATTCCCTGGATCCACCGGGGCTGGACCCCGGCATAAGACCTTGAGTGGAGACGGTGCCGGAACCTGAGGATTCCTCTCCAGTGCTGACATGGATCTTGGGGTACTTCCTGAGTCTCCCCAGGGGAGTCAGTCCTCCTCTCGAGTGGGGGCATGCACGTGCGCTTTCCTCCCGAGCTGTAGCAGCAGTGTCACGCTTCCCTTCACTTGGATCAAGGGATCTGTGGCTTTCACTCGAGGCTTTCCCACGAGGCTTTCCCTCGAGGCTTTCCCACAGGGCTGTCCCACGTGCCACCGTGGTGTGAGTCGATCCTCGGCTTGAAAGTCGAGGCAGTGCAGGGAAAACAGGTTTCCCTGGAATGGACTGAGACATCTGGGGGACTCTGGGAATGGTGGCACGACCCTGGAGTTCCTCTCGCCTTTCCTGTGGAGATCGCCTCCTCTTGAGATGCGACGGGAACGCCGGGAATTCTTTCCCGACCACGCAGGGAAAGGATCTCTCCTCTCGAGCTAGGAGGCGGAAACGGGGCTCCTCTGGATGTGGGCGGGACTCTCGTGCTTCCTCTCGAGTGGAGACGGGTATGTCAGGGAACTTCTTGAGTTGCAGCAAGGGTGTGAAGGACCCTTTGGAAGTTCCAGAGGTTAGGTGTGATTAGCCTCGAGACGCTTCAGGGGAAATGGGCCTCATGTCGCCTGGAGCGGAGAACCTCTTGGATTTTCCTGAGGAGCGGCAGGTGCTCTCGACTTACGACGGGGACCTCAGGGACCCGCTCTGGTGGCCTCAGGAAAGGCCAGTCCCCATGCGAGTTGCTCGGGGGCCTCTCGGGATTCCTCTCCCGTCGATGTCGGGGCCTAAGACCTTGTGTGCAGTCGGTGCCGGAACCTGAGGATTCCTTTCCAGTGCTGACATGGGTCTTGGGGTACCTCTGGAGTCTCCCCAGGGGATTCAGGTGTCGTCTCGAGTGGGGGCATGAGCGTGCCCTTTCCTCCCATGCTGTAGTAGCAGTGTCACGCTTCTGCTTGCGTGGACCAAGGGATCTGTGACTTTCCCTCGAGTTTTCCCACGAGGCTCTTCCACAGGGCTGTCCCACGTGTCCCGGTGGTGTGAGTCGATCCTTGGCGTGAAAGCCGAAGCAGTGCAGGGAAAACAGGTTTCTGTGGAATGGACTGAGTCATCTGCGGAGTCTTGGAATGGTGGCACGACCCTGCAGTTCCTCTCCCCTTTCCTTTGGAGAGCGACTCCTCTTGAGATTCGATGGAATGCGGGAATTCTTTCCCGACCAAGTAGGGAAAGGATCCCTCATCTCGAGCTACGAGCCGGAACGGAGCTCCTCTGGATGTCGCCAGGACCCTCGTGCTTCCTCTTGAGTGGAGACGGGTATGTCGGGGAACTTCTTGAGTTGCAGCATGACTGTGAAAGACTCTTTAGAAAGTTCCAGAGTTCACGTGTGATTAGCCTCGAGACACCTCAGTGGAAACGGGCCTCATCTCACCTGCAGGGGAGAACCTCCTGGATTTTAGCGAGTTGCGGCAGGTGCTCTCGACTTACAACGGGGACCTCATGGACCCGCTCTGGTGACCTCAGGAAAGGCCAGTCCCCATGCGAGTTGCTAGAGGTCCTGTGGCTATTCCTCTCCGTCGATGCCAGGGCCTAAGACCTTGTGTGGAGTCGGGACCGGAACCTGAGGTTTCCTCTCCAGGGCTGACATGCATCTTGGGGTATTTCTGGAGTCTCCCCAGGGGAGTCAGTTCTCGTCTCAAGTAGGGGCATGCACGTGCGCTTTCCTCCCGTGCTGTAGCAGCAGTGTCACGCTTCCCGTCGCGTGGATTAAGGGATCTGTGGCTTTCCCTCGAGGCTTTCCCACGAGGCTTTCCCACAGGGTTGTCACACGTGCCACCGTGGTGTGAGTCGATCGTCGGCGTGAAAGTCGAAGCAGTGCAGGGAAAACAGGATCCTCTGGAATGGACTGAGACATCTGGTGGACTCTTGGAATGGTGGCACGACCCATGAGTTCCTCTCGCCTTTCCTGTGCAGCGCGCCTCCTCTTGAGATGCGTCGAAACGTCGCGAATTCTTTCCCGAGAAGCAGGGAATGATCCCTCATCTCGAGCTTGGAGGCGGAAACGGAGCTCCTCTGGCGGTGGCCGGACCCTCGTGCTTCCTCTGGAGTGGAGACGGGGTAGGTCGGGGAACTTCTTGAGTTTTAGCAAGAGTGTTTAGGACACTTTGGAAGTTCCAGAGTTTAGGTGTGATTACTCTCGAGACGCCGCAGAGAAAATGGGCCTCATCTCGACTGGAGCAGGGAACCTCCTGGATTTTCTCAAGTTGCGGCGGGAACTCTCGACATACGACCGTGACCTCAGGGACAGTGTAGCAGATGTGTCACGCTTCCCATCACGGGGATCAAGGGATCTGTGGCTTTCCCTCGAGGCTTTCTCACAGGGCTTTGCCACATGCCACCATGGTGTGAGTGGATCCTCGGCGTGAAAAAGTCGAGGCAGTGCTGGGAAAACGGGTTCCTCTGAAATGGACTGAGACATCTGGGGGACTCTTGAAATGGTGGCACGACCCTGGAGTTCCTCTCGCCTTTCCTATTGAGAACCCTTGCTCTTGAGATGCCATGGGAACGCCGAAAAATCTTCCTGACTAAGCAGGATAGGATCCTTCATCTCGGAAATGGGGTTCCTCTGAATGTGGGCGGGACCTTCGTGCTTCCTCTCGTGTGGAGACAGGTATGTCGGGGAACTTCTTGAGTTGCAGCAAGGACCCTTTTGAATTTCCAGAGGTTAGGTGTGATGAGCCTCCAGACACCTCAGTGGAAATGGGCCTCATCCCGCCTGAGGGGAGAACCTCCTGGATTTTACTGAGTTGCGGCAGGTGCTCTCGAGTTACGACGGGTCCTCAGGGACCCGCTCTGGTGGCCTCAGGAAAGTCCAGTCCCCATGTGAGTTACCAGGGGGCCTCTAGTGATTCCTCTCCCATCGATGCCGGTGCCTAAGACCTTGTGTGGAGTCGGGGCCAGACCCTGAGGATGCCTCTCCAGTGCTGACATGAATCTTTCCGTACTTCTGGAGTCTCACCAGGGGAGTCAGTGCTCATCTCGTGTGGGGGCATGCACCTGCCATTTCCTCACGACTTGCAGCAGCAGTGTCACGCTTGCCGACGTGTGGATCAAGGGATCTGTCGCTTTCCATTGAGGCTTTCCCACGAGGCTTTCCAACAGGGCTGTCCCACGTGCCACGGTGGTGTGAGTCGATCCTCGGCGTGAACGTCGAGGCAGTGCAGGGAAAACAGTTTCTTCTGGAATGGACTTAGACATCTGGGGGACTCTTGGAATGCTGGCAAGGCCCTGGAGTTCCTCTCGTCTTTCCTGTTGAGAGCGCCTCCTCTTGAGATGCGACGGGAAGGCCGGGAATTCTTTCCCGACGACGAAGGGAAAGGATCCCTCTTCTCCAGCTACGAGGCGGAAACGGGGCTCACTGGATATGGGTGTGGACCCTCGTCCTTCCTCTCGAGTGGATATGGGTATGTCGGAGAACTTCTTGACTTGCAGCAAGGGTGTGAAGGACCCTTTGGAAGTTCCAGAGGTTAAGGTGTGATTAGCCTC
>NW_017215163.1:0-14130 GCF_001704415.2 Capra hircus
TCTCGCCTTTCCTGTGGAGAGCGCCTCCTCTTGAGATGCGACGGCGCGCGATTTCTTTCCCAAACACGCAGGGAAAGGATCCCCCCTGTCGAGCTAGGAGGCGGAAACGGGCTCCTCTGGATGTGGGCGCGTCTCTCGTGCTTCCTCTCGAGTGGAGACGGGTATGTCGGGGAACTTCTTGAGTTGCAGCAACGGGTGTGAAGGACCCTTTGGAAGTTCCAGAGTTTGGTGTGATTAGCCTCGAGATCCTCAGCGGAAATGGGCCTCATCTCGCCTGGAGGGGAGAACCTCCTGGATTTTCTCGAGTTGCGGCAGGTGCTCTCGACTTACGACGGGGACCTCAGGGACCCGCTCTGGTGGCCTCAGAAAGGCCAGTCCCCAGGAGAGTTGCTTGGGGGCTCTCGGATTCCTCTGCCGTCAATGCGGTACCTAAGACCTTGTGTGGAGTCGGTGCCGGAACCTGAGGATTCCTCTCCAGTGCTGACATGGACCTTGGGGTACTTCTGGGGTCTCCCCAGGGGAGTCATTCCTCGTCTCGATGGGGGACATGCACGTGCGCTTTCCTGCCGAGCTGTTGCAGCAGTGTCACGCTTCCCTTCGCGTGGATCAAGGGATCTGTGGCTTTCCCTAGAGCTTTCCCACTAGGCCTTCCCACGAGGCTTTCCCACAGGGCTGTCCCACGTGCCACCGTGTGGTGAGTTGATCCTCGGCTTGAAAGTGGGAGGCAGTGCAGGGAAAACAGGTTTCCCTGGAATGGACTGAGACATCTGGGGGACTCTGGGAATGGTGGCACGACCCTGGAGTTCCTCTCGCCTTTCCTGTGGATAGTGCCTGCACTTGAGATGCGACGGGAACGCCAGGATTTCTTTCCCGACCACGCAGGGAAAGGATCCCTCCTCTCGAGCTAGGAGGCGGAAATGGGGCTCTTCTGGATGTGGGCGGGACTTTCGTGCTTCCTCTAGAGTGGAGACGGGTATGTCGGGGAACTTCTTGAGTTGCAGCAAGGGTGTGAAGGACCCTTTGGAAGTTCCAGAGGTTAGGTGTGATTATCCTTCAGACGCCTCAGCGTAAATGGGCCTCATCTCGCCTGGAGGGGAGAACCTCCTGGATTTTCTCGAGTTGCGTCAGGTGCTCTCGACTTACGACGGGGACCTCAGGGACCCGCTCTGGTGGCCCCAAGAATGGCCAATCCCCATGCGAGTTGCTCTGGGGCCTCTCGGGATTCCTCTCCCGTCGATGCCGGGGCCTAAGACCTTGTGTGGAGTCGGTGCCAGAACCTGAGGATTCCTCTCCAGTGCTGACATGGATCTTGGGGTACTTCTGGAGTCTCGCCAGGGGAGTCAGACCTCGTTTCGAGTGGGGGCATGCACGTGCGCTTTCCTGCTGAGCTGTAGCAGCAGTGTCACGCTTCCCTTCGCGTGGATCAAGGGATCTGTGGCTTTCCCTAGAGCTTTCCCACTTGGCCTTCCCACGAGGCTTTCCCACAGGGCTGTCCCACGTACCACCGTGGTGTGAGTCGATCCTCCGCTAGAAAGTCGAGGCACTGCAGGGAAAACAGGTTTCCCTGGAATGGACTGAGACATCTGGGGGACTCTGGGAATGGTGGCACGACCCTGGAGTTCCTCGCGCCTGTCCTGTGGAGAATGCTTCCTCATGAGATGCGCCGGGATCGCCGGGAATTCTTTCCCAACCACGCAGGGAAAGGATCCCTCCTCACGAGCTAGGAGGCACAAACGGGGCTCCTCTGAATGTGGGCGGGACTCTCGTGCTTCCTCTCGAGTGGAGACGGGTACGTCGGGGAACTACTTGAGTTGCAGCAAGGTTGTGAAGGACCCTTAGGAAGTTCTAGAGGTAAGGTGTGATTAGCCTCGAGACCTCTCAGCTGAAATGGGCCTCATCTCGCCTGGAGGGGAGAACCTCCTGGATTTTCTCGAATTGCGGCAGGTGCTCTCGACTTACGACGGGGACCTCAGGGACACGCTCTGGTGGCCTCAGGAAAGGCCAGTCCCCATGCGAGTTGCTCGGGGCCTCTCGGGATTCCTCTCCCTTCGATGCCGGGGCCTAAGGTCTTGTGTGGAGTCGGTGCCGGAACCTGAGGATTCCCTCTCCAGTGCTCACATGGATCTTGGGGTACTTCTGGAGTCTCCCCAGGGAAGTTAGTCATCGTCTCGTGTGGGGGCATGCACCTGCGCTTTCCTCCCTAGCTGTAGCAGCAGTGTCATGCTCCCGTCGCGTGGATCAAGGGATCGGTGGCTTTCCCTCGAGGCTTTCCCACGAGACTTTCCCACAGGGCTGTCCCACGTGCCACCGTGGTGTGAGTCTATCCTCAGCTTGAAAGTCGAGGCAGTGCAGGGAAAACAGGTTTCCCTGGAATGGACTGAGACATCTGGGGGACTCTGGGAATCGTGGCACCACCGTGGAGTTCCTCTCGCCTTTCCTGTGGAGAGCGCCTCCTCTTGAGATGCGAGGGGAACGCCCGGAATTTTTTCCCGAACACGCAGTGAAAGGTTCCCTCCTCAAGAGCTAGGAGGCGGAAACGGGGCTCCTCTGGATGTGATCGGGACTCTCGTGCTTCCTCTCAAGTGGAGACGGGTATGTCGGGGGAACTTATTGAGTTGCAGCAAGGGTGTGTATGACCCTTTGGAAGTTCCAGAAGTTAGCTGTGATTAGCCTCGAGACACCTCAGCGGAAATGGGCCTCATCTCGCCTGGAGGGGAAAACCTCCTGGATTTTCTCCAGTTGCGGCAGGTGCTCTGGACTTACGAAGGGGACTTTAGGGACCCGATCTGGTTTCCTCAGGAAAGGCCAGTCCCCATGCGAGTTGCTCGGGGGCCTCTCGGGATTCCTCTTCCGTCGATGCTGGGGCCTAAGTCCTTGTGTGGAGTCCGTGCCGGAACCTGAGGATTCCTTTCCAGTGCTGACATGAAATCTCGGGGTACTTCTGGAGTCTCCCCCAGGGGAGTCAGTCCTTGTCTCGAGTGGGGCCAGCACATGAGCTTTCCTCCCGAATGTAGCAGCAGTGTCGAGCTTTCCTTCGCGTGGATCAAGGGATCTGTGGCTTTCCCTCGAGGCTTTCCCTTGAGGCTTTCGCACAGGGCTGTCCCACAGCCACCGTGGCGTGAGTCGATCCTCGGCTTGAAAGTCGAGGCAGTGCAGGGAAATCAGTTTTCCCTGGAATGAAATGAGACATCTGGGGGAGTCTGGGAATGGTGGCACGACCCTGGAGTTCGTCTCGCCTTTCCTGTGGAGAGCGCCTCCTCTTGAGATGCGACAGGAACGCCGGTAATTCTTTCCCGTACACCCAGCGATTGGATCCCTCCTCTCGAGCTAGGAGACGGAAATGGGGCTTCTCTGGATGTGGGCGGGACTTTCGTCGCTTCCTCTCGAGTGGAGACGGGTATGTCGGGGAACTTCTTGAGTTGCAGCAAGGGTGTGAAGGACCCTTTGGAAGTTCCAGAGGCTAGGTGTCATTAGCCTCGAGATGCCTCAGCGGAAATGGGCCTCATCTCGCCTGGAGGGGAGAACCTCCTGGATTTTCTCGAGTTGCGGCAGGTGCTCTCGCCTTACGATGGGGACCTCAGGGACCCGCTCTGGTGGCCTCAGGAAAGGCCAGTCCCCATGCGAGTTGCTCGGGGCCCTCTCGGGATTCCTCTCCCGTCGATGCCCGGGCCTAAGACCTTGTGTGGAGTCGGTGCCGGGACCTGAGGCATCCTCTCCAGTGCTGACATGGATCCTGGAATACTCTGGAGTCTCCCCAGGGAAGTCAGTCCTCGTCTCGTTTGGGGGCATTCACGTGCGCTTTCCTCCCGAGCTGTAGCACAGTGTTACGCTTCCCTTCGCGTGGATCAAGGGATCTGTGGCTTTCCCTTGAGGCTTTCCCACGAGGCTTTCCCACGATGCTTTCCCACAGGGCTGTCCCACGTGCCACCGTGGTGTGAGTCTATCCTCGGCTTGAAAGTCGAGGCAGTGCAGGGAAAAGAGATTTCCCTGGAATGGACTGAGACATCTGGGGGTCTCTGGGAATGGTGTCACGACCCTGGAGTCCCTCTCGCCTTGCCTTTGGAGAGCGCTTCAACTTGAGATGCGACGGGAACGCCGGGAATTCTTTCCCGACCACGCAGTGAAAGGACCCCTCCTCTCGAGCTATGAGGCGGAAACGGAGATCCTCTGGATGTGGGCGGGATTCTCTTGCTTCATCTCGAGTGGAGACGGGTATGTCGGGGAACTTCTTGAGTTGCAGCAAGGGTGTGAAGGACCCTTTGGAAGTTCCAGAGGTTAGCTGTGATTAGCCTCGAGACGCCTCAGCGGAAATGGGCCTCATCTCGCCTGGAGGGGAGAACCTCCTGGATTTTCTCGAGTTGTGGCAGGTGCTCTCGACTTACGACGGGGACCTCAGGGACCCGCTCTGGTGGCCTCAGGAAAGGCCAGTCCCCATGCGAGTTGCTCGGGGGCCTCTCGGATTCCTCTCCCGTCGATGCCGGGGCCTAAGACCTTGTGTGGAGTCGGTGCCGGAACCTGAGGATTCCTCTCCAGTGCTGACATGGATCTTGGGGTACTTCTGGAGTCTCCCCAGGGGAGTCAGTCCTCGTCTCGAGTGAGGGCATGCACGTGCGCTTCCTCCCGAGCTGTAGCAGCAGTGTCATGCTTCCCTTCCGTGGATCAAGGGATCAGTGGCTTTCCCTCGAGGCTTTCCCACGAGGCTTTCCCACAGGGCTGTCCCACGTGCCACCGTGGTGTGAGTCGATCCTCGGCTTGAAAGTCGAGGCAGTGCAGGAAAACAGGTTTCCCTGGAATGGACTGAGACATCTGGGGGACTCTGGGAATGGTGGCACGACCTGGAGTTCCTCTCGCCTTTCCTGTGGAGAGCGCCTCCTCTTGAGATGCGACGGGAACGCCGGGAATTCTTTCCCGACCACCAGGGAAAGGATCCCTCCTCTCGAGCTAGGAGGCGGAAACGGGGCTCCTCTGGATGTGGGCGGGACTCTCGTGCTTCCTCTCAGAGTGGAGACGGGTATGTCGGGGAACTTCTTGAGTTGCAGCAAGGGTGTGAAGGACCCTTTGGAAGTTCCAGAGGTTAGGTGTGATTAGCCTCGAGACGCCTCAGCGGAAATGGGCCTCATCTCGCCTGGAGGGGAGAACCTCCTGGATTTTCTCGAAGTTGCGGAAGGTGCTCTCGAACTTACGACGGGGACCTCAGGGACCCGCTCTGGTGGCCTCAGGAAAGGCCTGTCCCCATGCGAGTTGCTCGGGGGCCTCTCGGGATTCCTCTCCCGTCTGATGGGGCCTAAGACTTGTGTGGAGTCGGTGCCGGAACCTGAGGATTCCTCTCCAGTGCTGACATGGATTTTGGGTACTTCTGGAGTCTCCCCAGGGGAGTCAGTCCTCGTCTCGAGTGGGGGCATGCACTGCGCTTTCCTCCCGAGCTGTAGCAGCAGTGTCACGCTTCCCTTCCGTGGATCAAGGGATCTGTGGCTTTCCCTCGAGGCTTTCCCAGCAGCTTTCCCACGAGGCTTTCCCACAGGGCTGTCCCACGTGCCAAGTGTGAGTCGATCCTCCGCTTGAAAGTCGAGGCAGTCAGGGAAAACAGTTTCCCTGGAATGGACTGAGACATCTGGGGGACTCTGGGAATGGTGGCACGACCCTGGAGTTCCTCTCGCCTTTCCTGTGGAGAGCGCCTCCTCTTGAGATGCGACGGGAATCGCCGGGAATTCTTTCCGACCACGCAGGGAAAGGATCCCTCCTCTCGAGCTAGGAGGCGGAAACGGGGCTCCTCTGGATGTGGGCGGGACTCTCGTGCTTCCTCTCGAGTGGAGACGGGTATGTCGGGGAACTTCTTGAGTTGCAGCAAGGGTGTGAAGGACCCTTTGGAAGTTCCAGAGGTTAGGTGTGATTAGCCTCGAGACGCCTCAGCGAAAGGGCCTCATCTCGCCTGGAGGGGAGAACCTCCTGGATTTTCTCGAGTTGCGGCAGGTGCTCTCGACTTACGAAGGGGACCTCAGGGACCCACTGGTGGCCTCAGGAAAGGCCAGTCCCATGCGAGTTGCTCCGGGGCCTCTCGGGATTCCTCTCCCGTCGATGCCGGGCCTAAGACCTTGTGTGGAGTCGGTGCCGGAACCTGAGGATTCCTCTCCAGTGCTGACATGGATCTTGGGTACTTCTGGAGTCTCCCCAGGGAGTCAGTCCTCGTCTCGAGTGGGGGCATGCACGTGCGCTTTCCTTCCGAGCTGTAGCAGCAGTGTCACGCTTCCCTTCGCGTGTATCAAGGGATCTGTGGCTTTCCTTGAGGCTTTCCCACGAGGCTTTCCCACAGGGCTGTCCCACGTGCCACCGTGGTGTGAGTCTATCCTCGGCTTGAAAGTCGAGGCAGTGCAGGGAAAACAGGTTTCCCTGGAATGGACTGAGACATCTGGGGGACTCTGGGAATGGTGGCACGACCCTGGAGTTCCTCTCGCCTTTCCTGTGGAGAGCGCCTCCTCTTGATATGCGACGGGAAACCGGGAATTCTTTCCCAACACGCAGGAAAGGATCCCTCCTCTCGAGCTATGAGGCGGAAACGGGGCTCCTCTGGATGTGGGCGGGACTCTCGTGCTTCCTCTCGAGTGGAGACGGGTATGTCGGGGAACTTCTTGAGTTGCAGCAAGGGTGTGAAGGACCCTTTGGAAGTTCCAGATGTTAGATGTGATTAGCCTGGAGACGCCTCAGGGGAAATGGGCCTCATCTCGCCTGGAGGGGAACCTCCTGGATTTTCTCGAGTTGCGGCAGGTGCTCTCGACTTACGACGGGGACCTCAGGGACCCGCTCTGGTGGCCTCAGGAAAGGCCAGTCCCCATGCGAGTTGCTGGGGCCTCTCAGGTTCCTCTCCCGTCGATGCCGGGCCTAAGACCTTATGTGCAGTCCGGGCCGGAAGCTGATGATTCCTCTCCAGTGCTGACATGGATCTTGGGTTGCTTCTGGAGTCTCCCCAGGGGAGTCAGTCCTCGCTCGAGTGGGGCATGCACGTGTGCTTTCCTCCCGAGCTGTAGCAGCAGTGGCACGCTTCCCATCGCGTGGATCAAGGGATCTGTGGCTTTCCTTGAGGCTTTCCCACGAGGCTTTCTTTCCCACAGGGCTGTCCCACGTGCCACCGTGGTGTGAGTCGATCCTCGGCTTGAAAGTCGAGGCAGTGCAGGGAAAACAGGTTTCCCTGGAATGGACTGAGACATCTGGGGTGGACTCAGGGCAAGGATCACGCCTCTCCAGCTAGGAGGCGGAAACGGGGCTCCTCTGGATGTGGGCAGGACTCTCGTGCTTCCTCTCGAGTGGAGACGGGTATGTAGGGGAAGTTCTTGAGTTGCAGCAAGGGTGTGAAGGACCCTTTGGAAGTTCCAGAGGTTAGGTGTGATTAGCCACGAGACGCCTCAGAGGAAATGGGACTAAGCTCGCCTGGAGAGGAGAACCTCCTGGATTTTACCCAGTTGCGGCAGGTGCTCTCGAGTTACGACGGGTCCTCAGGGACCCCTCTGGTGGCCTCAGGAAAGGCCAGTCCCCATGCGAGTTACCAGGGGGCCTCTAGGGATTCCTCTCCCATCGATGCCGGTGCCTAAGACCTTGTGTGGAGTCGGGGCCAGACCCTGAGGATGCCTCTCCAGTGCTGACATGAATCTTTCCGTACTTCTGGAGTCTCACCAGGGAAGTCAGTCCTCTTCTCGTGTGAGGGCATGCAGCTGCCATTTCCTCGCGAGCTGCAACAGCAGTGTCACGCTTGCCGACGTGTGGATCAAGGGATCTGTCGCTTTCCATTGAGGCTTTCCCACGAGGCTTTCTAACAGGGCTGTTCCACGTGCCACGGTGGTGTGAGTCGATCCTCGGCGTGAACGTCGAGGCAGTGCAGGGAAAACAGGTTCTTCTGGAATGAACTTAGACATCTGGGGGACTCTTGGAATGCTGGCAAGGCCCTGGAGTTCCTCTCGTCTTTCCTGTTGAGAGCGCCTCCTCTTGAGATGCGACGGAAAGGCCGGGAATTCTTTCCCGACGACGAAGGGAAAGGATCCCTCTTCTTGAGCTACGAGGCGGAAACGGGGCTCTGCTGGATGTGGGCGGGACCCTCGTCCTTCCTCTCGAGTGGAGATGGGTATGTCGGAGAACTTCTTGACTTGCAGCAAGGGTGTGAAGGACCCTTTCGAAGTTCCAGAGGTTAGGTGTGATTAGCCTCGAGACGCCTCAGCGGAAATGGGCCTCATCTCGCCTGGAGGGGAGAACCTCCTGGATTTTCTCTAGTTGCGGCAGGTGCTCTCGAGTTACGACGGAGACCTCAGGGACCCGCTCTGGTGACCTCAGGAAAGGCCAGTCCCCATGCGAGGTGCTAGGGGGCCTCTCAGGATTCCTCTCCCGTCGATGCCGGGGCCTAAGACCTTGTGTGGAGTCGGGACCAGAACCTGAGGATTCCTCTCCTGTGCTGACATGGATCTTGGCGTACTTCTGGAGTCTCCCAAGTGGCGTCAGTCCTCGGCTCGAGTGGGGTCATGCACGTGCGCTTTCCTCCTGAGCGGTAGCAGCAGTGTCACGCTTCCCTTCTCGTGGATCAAGGAATCTGTGGCTTTCCCTGGAGTCTTTCCCATGAGGCTTTCCCACAGGGCTATTCCACTTGCCATCATGGTGTGAGTCGATCCTCGGCGTGAAAGTCGAACCAGTGCAGAGAAAACAGGAACCTCCTTCCCCACAGTAGGGGGTACACTGTCCCCTTGGGCGGGTATCTCCAGGGCACTCGCGCTGGGGGTTTGCCCGCGGAGGTGCGGGCCTCAGGCTCCACGTGAGAAAAGCCCCAAATGGCATTAGCTGCCAGTCCAGACGCTGGCCCCTCAGGTCTCTGGCCGGAGCCTTGGGCTCCAGGCAACTCAAAGCCCTCGGGGTGGCACTCTGTGACTGCTGTAGGGAAAGGACGCCAAGAGCCCACGGAGGAGTTGGGGAGGGGGCATGGGGGAAACGGTGGCGAGGACAGCGAGGGATCTAGGTGGAGGCGCTGGAGAGAGCGTCTGGTGTCCCGGAATGCCTCGGAGGAGCCAGCGGGGGACAGTCGAGGCCCAGGGACCTGTGGAATGTGAAAAGGCGGGAAATCCCAGAGCAAGGCAGGCTGGGAAAGGGGGCGTTGGTGGCCAATTCAAAGGGACCTTGGGCGTTTCCTGGGCGGTGAGCTCCCTTGGCACTGCTGAGGGCCCCTGATTGATCCACCCGGGGTTGATCCCACCCCCCGCTGCGAGGGAGGGCCACAAACCAAAGCGCGCGAACTGCCCGCCCACCCCAACGGGGATCTTGGCGGTCCAGGGCTCAGCCGTGCCCGGGAAAAGCCCACTCGCTCCACGGGACTCCGTCCAGGGTCTCTGCTTGGAAAGAGGCCAGGGGCGCCCCCACCATCTACCCACCCAAACCCTATTGACGTCAATGGTGGCGGAGACGCCTCCCGTTCTCCAGAGTCCTAAGCTGCTGGGTCCCCGCCCACTCGGCCAGCAGTCTGCAGCGTGCCCGTGTGCCTCTCCCACCATGGCTTCGTCCGGCTCCTCCAGCACCTCAAGCGGTACGTTTGCCCTCGGTCCCTGTGGTCGGATCACATCTCAGGGGATTTGCGGGTGGCCTGGGCAAGGGCTCTCGGCCAATGTGTTGACCCCCCTCCCACCCGAGAACGGCTGGGACCCATCGGCCAGGCCCGGGGTTCCGAGGCGTCAGGTGTGCCCAAATTCGGAGGGCGTGGCATCGTTCGTTCATCTTGCTCCTTTGGCACACACATGGCTTCTCCGTTCTCTTTTCTGGGAAGACAGTGTTGTTTCAGGGGGCGTGCTGCGGGGGCGGGGGCCGGGGTTGCGGGGTGGTGGGAGCGGGTGCTGTGCTGGGATGAGGCCCTTTATCCTCACATCTTCCTGTGGGAATGGGAGTCGGGGAGCTCTGTGGCCTTGCTGCCTTCAGTGGCTTCCTCTGCACAGGGGCCTAGTGGCTTCTGCCTTTTGTCAGGCGTTACGGGGTTTGGGCTTCGCTTTGGTGGCCTTGGCCTTTGCCTTGGCCTGGGCCTTGCCTTGCCCTTGCCCTTGCCTTGGTCTTGGGCTTGGCCTTGCCCTGCCCTTGAAGTTGACTTGACCTTGACCTTGAACTTGACCTTGACCTTGACTTTGAACTTGAAATTGACCTTGACCTTGACTTGAACTTGAACTTGACCTTGACCTTGAACTTGAACTTGCTTGACTTGAACTTGAACTTGAACTTGAACTTGAACTTGACTTGAACCTTGAACTTGAACTTGACCTTGACCTTGACCTTGACTTGAACTTGACTTGACCTTGACCTTGACCTTGAACTTGACTTGAACTTGACTTGACCTTGTCTTGAAACCTTGACCTTGACTTGACTTGACTTGAACTTGACCTTGAAGTTGACCGTGAACTTGAACTTAACTTTTGAACTTGAACTTGAACTTGACTTGACCTTGACCTTGAACTTGACTTGAACTTGAACTTGACTTGACCTTGACCAACAACGGGAGACCTCGAGATTTGCTCAGAGCACCGGAGGTCCAGAAGCAGGGCCCTGTATCTCCCCTTCCCTTTGTGATCATTGCAAAGACATTCCTAGCTGATAGCGGGAGTGCCCCTGAAGAAGCAAGCAGTGGGAGTGTGTTTGACACGACTGTGTGCCTTCCTGGCCTCATCTCCACAAGGGGCCTTTCCTCTCGAATAGGCCCCATGTCCCCTTGGGGAGGGTGTCATGCCTCTTTTCTCCTCACTGCCAAAGGGTGGAGCCAAGCTCGCTCTGTCAGAGGTACAAAAACAGCAATTGAATGGGTTTTCAAGCTCTTGCTAGGCTGCACCCTTTCAGGGCCCACTTTACTGAAACAGGTGCTCTGTGGCCCCTGGTTGGGTATGCAGGTTCACAAACAGGGTGAGATCCTGTCCAAGCCAAGAATTTTCCTGAAAGACCTAGGCTCACTAGAGCTCTCCTCCAGAGCAAAGGGGATAGAGGAGATGTATGGAGGAGTCTTTGCCTTTCCCTGTGAGTGTGGGGCTAGTCCCTACGGCCCCAAGCTCAGGGATAACTGCCTCTAAGAAAGGAATGGCAAGAAGCGCTATTCTTGGAGGTTGGGACAGGGAGTTCGCAGCATGTGGGGAAAGAAAGACTTCTTCGGGGAAGAAGAGGCAACCACCGGGGTGTGTTTGCAAGCCTCTATTTGGAAGGAACAGGTTTGCTTATACAACTCAAGACCTCCAGATCTGCTCAGAGGACTGAAGTTCCAGAGACAGGGCCATGTATCTCCCCTTCCCTTTGAGATCCTTGCAAAGACATTCCTAGCAGATCGTGGGAGTGCCCATGAAGAAGCAAGCAGCGGGAGTGTGCTTGACATCACTGGCTGCCTACCTGGGCTCAGCTCCTCAAGGGGCCTTTCTCTCCTGGTAGGCCCTATGTCCCCTTTGGGAGAGGGTGGTGCCCTCTTCCCTCCACACTGCCAAAGGGTGGAGGTGGAGCAAACTCGTTCTCTCCGAGGTTAAAAAAAAAGACAAATTGGATGGATTTTTAAGCTCTTGCTATGCTGCACCCCTCCAGGACCCACTCGAGCAAAACAGGTGCCCTGTGGCCCCTAGGTCGGGTATGCAGGTTCACACACCGGGTGTGATCCCGTCAAAGCCAAGAATTTTCCTGACAGACCTAGGCTCACTAGAGCTCTCCTCCAGAGGAAAGGGGACAGAAAAGACGTGTGTGTGGAGGTGGCTCTGCCTTTCCAGGTCCCAATCTCAGGGATAACTGCCCCTAAGAAAGGAACTGCTGCTGCTGCTGCTGCTAAGTTGCTTCAGTCGTGTTCGACTCTGTGCGACGCCATAGACGGTAGCCCACTAGGCTCCCCCGTCCCTGGGATTCTCCAGGCAAGAACAGTAAGTGGGTTGCCATTGCCTTCTCCAATGCATGAAAGTGAAAATGAAAGTGCAGTCGCTCAGTCGTGTCCGACCCTCAGCGACCCCACGGACTGCAGCCTACCAGGCTTCTCCGTCCATAGGATTTTCTGAAAGGAACTGCAAGACGCGCTTTTCCTGGAGGCTGGGAAAGGGAGTTCGCAGGATGTGGGGAAAGAGATCCTCCTTCGAGGAAGAATAGGCGGCCACTTGTTTTGTGTTGCAAACCTCTATTTGGAAGGAACAGGTTAGCTTATACAAAGGGAGACCTCCAGATCTGCTCAGAGGACCGAAGTTGCAGAGGCAGGTCGGTGTATTTCCCTTCATTTTGCGATCCTTGCAAAGACATTCCTTGCTGATAGATATTCAGCAAGGGCCTTTGAGACTGTTGTTTTCTTTCCTAGGTTCAAAGATTCCTTCAGTTCCTAATATAGATATCCTAGAAATTATCTGACATCCGTGAAAATCTGATATGTCCTGGTCAAATGCTGTCAGTTATAATTCCAGTTATCATATTAAAGCATTTCAAGTCGCAGCAGTGACCAGATTACATTGTCAATTTCTATTTAATCAGGTTTTAACCATGTCTTCTATGATTTCACACTGATGCCTTTGCAGAAATACTGCTACTTCAAGATATATGGAATATACATTTTTTAAGCTTACCGATAATTTGTTTGTTTGTTTGTTTGTCTTCTGGTAAGCTGGTACCAGATGGAATTTAGTCTCCTCTCTAGGTTAAGAGAACAAAGTTTTCTTAGAATGCAATTTTTGATAACAGACTATGAGTTTCTTTACCTTTCATTGATTTATAATTGTTTTCATCATCTGTTTTTTACTTCGGTAAAGTAAATAAGCCTTATTTAAGATTTTGGTACATGTAGGATGGACTAAGCTTTCCCCACTCTTGCAAGTTCCCTTAACCCTTCAGATTCTTCTCGTGGGACAAAGATCTCACTTTCCTCCAGAGGGACAATCCAAGCTTTTTATTAGTTGATCTGCCCCTGACATCAGAGTCAATTTGAGCATGAGTTGGCCTATAATTTAGGCATGAAACTATGACTACATAAAGAAAAGGTGACTTTATGATTCAGGGATGGCCATGATATGCCTTGCACTTCAGAGAAAATGGGTTAAAATGATTTTTTTTTTCTTCAAAACTGCACAGCCAGTTCTTTCAGCATATGCAATTGAAAACATCTAGTCATTAGGTCAGTTTTCATTCCAATCCCAAAGAAAGGCAATGACAAAGAATATTCAAGCTGCTGCACAATTGCACTCATCTCACACACTAGTAAAGTAATGCTCAAAATTCTCCAAGTTCACATGAACTGTGAACTTCCAAATGTTCAAGAGGGATTTAAAACATGCAGAGAAACCAGAGATCAAACTGCCAACATCCACTGGATCATTGAAAAAGCAAGAGAGTTCCAGAAAAAAAGACATCTATTTCTGCTTTATTGACTATGCCAAAGCCTTTGACTGTGTGGATCACAATAAACTGGGAAAAATTCTGAAAGAGATGGGAATACCAGACCACCTGACCTGTCTCTTGAGAAACCTGTATGCAGGTCAGGAAGAAACAGTTCGAACTGGACATGGAACAACAGACTGGTTCTAAATAGGAAAAGGAATATGTCAAGGCAGTGTATTGTCACCCTGCTTATTTAACTTATATGCAGAGTACATCATGAGAAACACTGGGCTGGAGGAAGCACACGCTGGAATCCAGATTGCTGGGAGAAATATCAAGAATCTCAGATATGCAGATGACACCACCCTTATGGCAGAAAGTGAAGAAGAACTAAAGAGTCTCCTGATGAAAGTGAAAGAGGAGAGTGAAAAAGTTAGCTTAAAGCTCAGCATTCAGAAAACTAAAATCATTGCATCCAGTCTCATCACTTCATGGCAAATAGATGGGAAACATTGGAAACAGCAGCAGACTATTTTGGGGGGCTTGGAAATCACTGCAGGTGATGGCTGCCTCCATGAACTTAAAACATATTTATGACTTGGAAGAAAAGTGATGACCAAACTAGACAGCATATTAAAAAGCCGAGACGTTGCTTTGCCAACAAAGATCCATCCAGTCAAGGCTATGGTTTTTCCATATGTCATGGATGGATATGAAAGATGTACTATAAAGAAAGTGACAGCTGGAAAGATGCTTTTGAACTGTGGTGTTGAAGAAGATGCTTGTAGGTCGCTTAGACTACAAGGAGAC